>NC_056728.1:1409242634-1409285134 GCF_019279795.1 Protopterus annectens | reverse complement strand
AATTTTAAAACCTAATAAAGATCCAACTAGATGTTCTTCATATCGGCCCATCTCATTACTTAATGTTGATTATAAAATGTTTATGAGTATCTTTGCTGATAGATTGAAGACAATCATTCCCGGCATTATAGATATAGATCAGACAGGCTTCATTGTAAATAGAAATACTTTTGATAATATAAGAAGAACTTTAACATTAATAGATTTTGCAAATAGGAAAAAGAAAGATTTAACACTTATTAGTCTTGATATAAGTTCAGCATTTGATTCAGTAAGTTGGGACTATCTGTTTACGTTAATGAAGTGCACAAACTTCTCAGATGCGTTTGTAAGTCTAATTGAACATTTATACAAATGAACGTTGGCTTATATTAAGGTAGGAACATATGTTTCACAAAAAATACCCATTCTTAAAGGTACAAAACAAGGATGTCCACTTTCTCCACTATTATTCACTTTAGTAATGGAGCCTTGGGCTAATTTGATCAGAAACAGTACTGACATAGAGGGTTTTGAAATAGATGAAAATACAACATCCAAAATTCAACTTTTTGCAGATGTTCTAATTACATCAGCAGGATCTAATTCTTCTATACAGTCTCTATTTGATAACATGATGAATTTTAAAAGTATTTCTGGTTTAATATTCAATGAATAAAAAACTAAAATACTACCTATATATACACGAAAAATATTCTCATTAGTGATTTTACTAAATATGTACCCAATTCAGGTCAGATAACTTATTTAGGTATAATACTATCTAAAAATATTAAATCTATTATATATAATAATTATAATACCTGTTTTCTTAATATACAAAATCTTTTTAATACCTGGAATAATATGTTTTTTACTGTGGAGGAGAGACTTACAATTATTAAAATGATAATATTCCCCAAGATTTTATACTTAATACAATCAATAATACTTCCACCTACAAAAATAATTATCAAGAAACTGAACACACTAATGTTAAATTTCCTATGGGCACCTAATAGACCTAGGATTGCATTAAAGAAACATACTAATAGCTGGTCTCAAGGGGTATTTCTTTTCCAGACTTTAATTTATATACTATCTCTTCTATTGTAAAAGTTATTACTTTATTAATAGATCAGTCATATGTCACAAAATGGAAAGATTATTGGGAGCTAATTAGTATGCACTTCATGAAAATCTCCTTAACACATAAAAATATGATTGTAAATAACTCCATGTTATGGTTACTAAAGGAATTTTGTACTTCACCTATTACACCTAAACATATGGTTTGTTACCCATTAAATATTATTATTAGTTATCATAACTTTATATTCATGCACCCTAAGTATAGGGAATGGAATTTTATTGTATTTCCTATAATGTATACTCAGGGTATGCTTTTGTCATCTACTTCTGAAGGAACTCATGTAGCTATAGATAATGATCTAAAGTATTGGTATCAGTTGATATCTGATAATAAAGTTAAAAATCTAGATTTCTTAAAACAAGAATTTGATCTAAGAGAAACTTGCTGGTTAGAGGTTCAGACCTTTAGACAACATCTCATTAATAAAATAGATTTAATGTCTATAACTGTTAAAGAATCTATTCCAACACTGATTGATTACTTGATATTAAATTTACAACATAAAGTTTCTGATAAAGGTAAACTTTCATACATACATAAAGTTATCAGACAAGAAACTTTTTACAGTGTAGATTCATACTGGAATTATTTCACTTCTATTAATGGGGACCCACCAAATCAACAAGATAAACAATATATATTGGAATCTGCTTATAGAACTAAGTCTTCCATTGTCTGGAGACTTTATACATGGAAATTTTTACATAGATCTTCTTATACACCTTTGATGATGAATAAAATAAATAATAAAGATAATCTATGTAAGAGATGTAATGTAGAAATTAATGCTGACTGGGCTCATATGTTTTATGACTGTATAAAATTGAAAGAATACTGGAAGTCAATTAATGAATTTTTGCAGGCTCTTTTACAGATAATTTCATTATTTCTAAATCTCTTATATTATTCAACACACCTGTACCTCAAAGTGTTAAAAAGGTTAAGCTTCCCTTGTTATGGTCTATTCTAGCAGTGGCTAGGAAAATAATAACTAGAAATTGGATTTCAGATACACCTCCTTCGCTCAATGAATTTAAAATGTTATGAATATTGTGTGCCATATGGAAATAAACACAATTAGGACTAGAACAAATAGAAAAACATCTTATTTTATTGTATGGGATAATTTACAAAATTTGTTAAAAAATGTTAATTTCAATAGCATGGTATTTTAGTTTAATTAATTGATCTGATTGTAGTGGATGTCTTTGTAAATACTTTAGTTGTTTTGTTGAATATTATAATAATACCTATTTTTAATTACTTGTATAAAATTGTTATGATATTTCTCTTATATGTTAAAACAATAAACCTGTTTTGAAAAAAAAAAGAATCCTACTGCAGATCCAGAGACCATTTCCCAAGGACCAAAAGGTATTAAGGCTACTGCTGCCAAAAATCCTACCCCTTCTGATAAAGATTCTAGAACCTTGGACAGATTGGGTAAGAAGGTATACACTTCTGCTACTTTGGCCATTAGGGCTTTAAATTGCCAGTTTCATATGTTAAAGTACCAGCAGCATATTATCAGACTGCTTAAATAGAAAATGATGTTGATACCTGACTGTGCTGAACACAAAGAATTACAGGATTTACTGCATTCTGCAGAACAAGTTGGTAAACATACTTTGCAATGTGTTTTTGACTCTTTAGAAGCATCTTGCAGGGCTGCTGTCACTGGGTCTGTACTTAGAAGGCATGCTTGGCTTAAGGAGCAAAACTTGCCAGATCATGTTAAAGCTAATTTACTCCCTTAAACCAAGACTGGCTGTTTGGCAACAAAGCAGAAGTTGTCTTCAAAAGGATAGAGGAAAAAGCTAGATCTATGCAAACTGTTAAAGATTTCCTACAAGTAGAGCCTCCAAGATTTAGTAGGCATTGGCCTTCTATGTTTAGCGATTTTTGATTGGCCCCGTATACTGGTATACGGGCCATTAAAAAAAAATCGCAAAACAGGGCTACTTCTGTTTAATGCGGAACTGCGATGTTCCGCATTTAACAGAAGTAGCTCGGTACTTAGCGATTTTTGATTGGCCCGTATACTGGTATATGGGCCAATCAAAAAATCGCGAAACAGAGCTACTTCTGTTTAATGCGGAACTGCGATGTTTCGCATTAAACAGAAGTAGCTCTGTGTTTGTTTATTTTTGATTGGCCCGGGCCAATCAAAAAAATAAACACAGAGCTACTTTTGTTTAATGCGGAACTCTGATGTTCCACATTAAAGACCTAGCGTGGAAGACCTTTTTTTTAAAAGTCTTAACTTTGTCCCTACCTGGCCAGTTGGAAATCTGGCAACCCTGGTTGGAGTGCATTATCAGTGTACATTATGGAGAGTGCAGTGCCCTGCATTAATGTGAAGGTATAAGGATGTTTAAATTATAAGAGACTTTGGCATCATAAATGTGGGAAGGTATGTGTCATGCAGTTATCATGCTTAAATTGAGAGTTGTGTGTGCGAGCTTGTGTCTCTCAAAATATAGACAGACTCTACTGAGTACTTACGGGTAGCATTTAAAGTGCACTGTGAATGGACTTTGAATGTTAAATGCTGTTGCACCTTTTTATGTCAAAGACAAATTACACAGCAGAGTAGTACCACCATTAGTCTGAAACTGGTATATGTGCACATGAAATGCTGCTCGTAAGTTTTTTATGCTTCTTTGCAGATGCATACATTCCAGCATTCATTTGCTTGTTTTAGGTGGGGAGTTGATTGGGTTAAGTTTAACAACATCTCTTTGTACTGTATGTTGAATTGGTAGATGTGGTGGTTACACTGGTTGCTAATCTAACAATGTGAAGTTGTTCAATCTCGCTGTTTTACCTAATGGGTTCAGAGCCGATCCTGCTTATTAGGACTCTGATGCAGAGGATTCCATTCCTTCTGCCTCTCTCCCTGAGGATTTTTCTTTTGGGGAAACTTTACATGCTTTACGGGAACATTCCCACTGGGAAAGTCAGGGTTTCTCTGAATCTAAAAAGAGACTTGGGGATTTTCTTCTACTACTTCAGCATAGGCCTTTGGCCATACCTCCTGTTCTAGACATTGTTGATGTTTTTTCAGAATCTAGTATGACTCCTGATTCTCTGCCTTCGGCTCCTTGTAAGCCAGACGAGATACTACAGGGTTCCTGACTCCCATAAATTCCTTTTCAAAAACCCTGTTGCTGATCCTGAAACCATTTCTCAGGGTCCCAAGGGCATTAAGGCCTCCTCTGCCAAAAATCCTACTCCTTCTGATAGAGATTCCAGGGCGCTGAATAGATGAGGTAAGAAGATTTACACGTCTGCAACCTTGGCAATCAGGGCTTTAAACTGTCAATTTTGTATGCTTAATATCAACAGCTTATCATTGGACTACTTAAACAGAAAATTATGTTAATCTCTGACTGGAAAATAAAGAATTGCAGGATTTATTGCATTCAGCTGAACAAGTTGGAAAACATACTTTGCAATGTGGTTTTGATTCCTTGGAGGCCTCTTGCAGGGCTGCTGTAACTGGATCTGTGCTACGAAGGCATGCTTGACTCAGAGCAAACTCTGCCTGACCATGTTAAAGCAAAATCGTTGGATGCTCCTTTACAACAGGACCATCTCTTTGGTAATAAGGCTGAAGAAGTGTTAAAAAAGATGGAAGATAAAGCTAAATCTATGCAAACTGCGAACAATTTCTTACAAGTGCAACCTCCAAGATTTAGTAGGCACTGGCCTACTAAGAACTTGTACTTTCCAGTCCCCTCAAGAGCCGCTCAAGTCAAATCAAGAGATTCCAAAGGCTCCAGGTTTCAGTCACAAGGAACTTTTAGAACAAAACAATGGGGTGCCTACACCTCCAAATCTGGAAGCAGCAAGGCACCTCCCTATGGTAAACAGTCTGAATGACTTACCTCTACGATCACCAAGCACTTGCCTCATAGCCGCCCCTTTGGGGAGAAAACTAGCACTTCATGCATGAAACTGGCAACTTATTACCCAGGACAAATGGGTTTTAAATATCGTATCCCAGGGATACAGATTTCACTTTCCCACATTGCCAATCCCAAACGGATGGCCAGATCTGCCCTCAAATCAGTGGGCTGAGGCCCAGAAACAAGTTCTGTCCCTCATGAACATGGAGGCTATTAACCAGTACCAGAAGAGGAAAAGGGACAAGGTTTCTATTCCAGACTTTTCCTGGTACCCAGAAAAGACAAATCATGGCGTCCAATTTTGGACTTGTCCACACTAAACACATTTCTGGACATAATATTCAAGATGCTGACTCTTCAACAGTTACTACCTATGCTAGGCAAAGATGCCTGGTTGGTAACTCTAGACTTAAGAGGCTTACCTGCATATCCCAATCAGGGAATCTTGCAGAAGATGCCTCCGATTTGAAGCAGGCTACTTGCACTGCCCTTTGGCTTATCTACTGCGCCCATGGTCTTCACAAAGTACCTGGCACCAGTAATTGCATTTTTCAGGCAAAGAAATATTCAAATATATCCATACCTGGACGATTGTCTAATTCGGGCAGAAAACAAGGACATTCTTCTAAAGCATCTGGCATTTGTAAAAAGGTTCTAACTTGTCTAGGGTACACCATAAACAAAAATAAATCACAACTGGTACCCTCTCAGTTACATTCCTAGGTGAAAGCTTGAATACAACTGCCCAGATGGCTTACCTTATGCCAGAAAAGCAAATTCAATTGATGACTTACTTCAAACAGGTGGCCACCAAAACCCTGCTATCTGCAAGACAAATTCTGCAGGCCTTTGGGGGTACATGGCCTCCTGCATTCTTCTAATTCCATATGTAAGACTGCCTATGAGGAAACTTCAGTAGTACTTAAAAGGTTATGGAGTCAACATGGTCACAGCCTGGAAACAATGATTCATATTATACCTTACCTGCCGCTAGAGTTCCTATGGTGGGCAGAGGCCTGCCACCAAAACAAGGGACTGCCATTCACTCTTCCCCCTGCTGCCCAAACCATAACAGATGCATCAGACTATGCTTGGGGGACTCATCTGGCAGGGAAGTGCGTTCAGGGCAAATGGAGCCCAAATCAAATGCACCTACATATCAATTGGACAGAGATGCTAGCTGTACAGAATGCTCTGACAGCCTTCAAGGACTACCTTCATCCAGGACAGCTACTGATAAAGACGGACAACACCACAGTTATGTGGTACATAAGCAGGGGGGGACATATTCCTACCCCCTTTGCAGACTAGCCATGGCATTGTGGAACATGGCCTTGACCTATTAGATGCAACTACAAGCTCAGTTCATGCCAGGAAAGTGAAGTACTCTAGAAGGCTAACTAAGCAGAAATCTAATGGATCCACATGAATGGAAACTGGAACCACAAGTTTTCAACATGTTGACACGTTAATGCGGGAACCCAGACCTAGATCTTTTTGCCTCACACCAGAACTATCAATTGGACAAATTCTGCACAAGAATTCATCACAAAAAAGCTTGGAAAGTGGATGCTCCATCATTCAGCTGGAAAAACCTATCAGTCTGTGCTTTTCCCCCTCTGCCTCTGCTCTCCAAAGTTCTATTAAAAGTCAATCAGGACAAAACCAAAAATTATTCTGATTGTTCCAGACTCGCCTCGCCAACACTGGTACCCACTCCTGCGCAATGTGTCACACCTTTATCCGTGGCACCTGCCTTGGACACCTTACCTACTGTCTCAGCAGAACTACCAAATTCTGCACACTCCGCTCCAAACTTTGAATCTTGCAGCGTGGCTAATCAGCTAATTTCACCCTTGGCATACCAAGCCAGCGATGGATGTCATTTTGGAGGCTAGAAGACCTAGCACGAGAAAATCTTCTGCTGATAAATGGAAAAAATTCTGTTCTTGGAACCAGTCACAAGGAATAAGCAGAGCAATGCCCAATATTCCTCAAATTCTGCAATACTTAACTGAGATGCTTCACAAAATTCCATGCCTGTGCCATTTCAGCTCATTACAACACGGAACCTCCCCTCTTCTCTCATCCTCTGCTAAAGCAGTATCTCAGAAGGGCCAAAAATTTAAGACTTCCCAGGAGAGCACCAGCTCCTGCATGGGACCTCAATTTTGTTTTGGAAAAACTCACTCTCCCTCCTTTTGAACCAGCTGCTACTGCAGACATAAAATTTCTCTCCTGGAAAACAGCTTTCCTTTTAGCAGTCACTTCAGCTAGAAGGATTTCAGAATTACAGGCTCTTATGGCAGTGGAGCCTTTCATTATTTTTCATCCGGACAGGGTGGCTCTCGGGACCAATCCATCTTTCATGCCTAAGGTGGTATACAGTATGGCTCTTAATCAGACCATTCATCTGCCAACTTTCTTCCCCTATCCACAGAACAAGGGTGAGCGGATTCTGCATTCATTGGATGTACATAGACAACTTAGATTCTACTTAGAGGACAAAACCTCTAAAAAAAAAAAATCTGAACAATTGGTGGCATTTGCTACAGGGGCAGAGGGAAAGGCCATTTCAAAGCAGACTTTTTTCAAATGGCTAAGCCATTTTATTTGTCTCTGCAATGTGCACCATGGTAAACCTATCCCCAAGGGGATCAGGTTTCATTCCACCAGGGCTGAATCTAGTTCTGTAGCCTTTCTCAGAGGGGTTCCTAACAGAGACATTCTAGAAGCTGCTACCTGGAGCTCAGTTCATACGTTCACCAAACATTACCATTTACCTCTCTTCTCTAAATCCAGGGAACGCTTTGCCACTGCTGTCCTGCAGGGCCTTATAGTTGTTCCTAATGCTGTATAAATCCATCCTCCCGACCATAGCTTTGGAATTCTAACCAAATGTAGTGACTGCAACAGTGAAACAGGAAGAACATAGTACAGTTGTGTACACTTAACATAAATGTAGATGTTCGAGTGTATTCACTGTTGCAGTCCTGGTTACCCACCCTCCAGCCCCCTGCTTTTTTCTCTTACTATACCCCTCCTTTCTTTTAGTATGCTTAAAAGCTTTTTGGGTGTATTTGCTTTTGTTTAGAGGTATATTTTTGTGTTTTCCATTATATACTTATATATATATATAGATATAGATATAGATAGAGATATAGATAGAGATAGAGAGATAGATATATACATAGATATATATATATATATATCTATAGATATATATATATATATCTATAGATATATACATATATATATATATATATATATATATATATATATATATCTATAGATATATACACATATATATATCTATATCTATATATCTATAGATATATATATATATGTATATATATATATATATATATATATATATATATATATATATATAGATATATAATGCTCGCCATTTGGGGGCACCGTCGGCTGCATGTTTTATACCCCTGATAACTTGACGTCATGGAAGAAGGGACATCAACCGACGCAAGACCCAAGACTTTGTTAATCAGGCCGACTGAGGGCAACCTTCCAGCAGATTACCCAAATGTAATGACTGCAACAGTGAATACAGTCTAATATCTACATTTATGGTAAGTGTACACAACTGTACTTTCCTTCAGGTCAGTCGACTCCTTCTCATCGGAGCAGCGATGCCTTTGAAGCCATGAGGAGAACCTTGTCCCCAAAGACATCCTCGACACCAGGTCTGGCTTCCTCTTCCCCAAAGCACCTGTGTCTGCTTCTGCTTCCATCATCTAGACTAGGCGTAAAGACCCTTAGCCTTAGGTAGCCCCACATGGCACCCTCTGCTCTTCTGAGACCTCCCCAGAGGCTCCCACTGAGGAGGTTCCCAGGAAGAGATTGTGCAAGAGGAGACACTTGGAACTCCCCACAGGAGTCTTTGACATCTGACATTGACTTGGATGAGTCAGAAGGGTCCCTACGATCCCCCTCTGAGGATATCTCCTTTGCGGAGATACTCAAGATCCTTGGGCAGAGGTGTGATAGGCAGTCCAAAAGCCCTATCGAGGACGAGTCAGTTCTCCTGAAGGCTTTCGGGTCTCAACCCTCCACCTCTTGGGTGTCTCCGCCCTTCGATGAGCTCATGCAGCTGGTCTCTCTGAGGGCGTGGGAGTCACCGAAGTCCGTGGAGCCTGTCCCTCAGAGGCCTAACAAGTTTTTCTGCCCCTGTAGATGAATCCTTTTTGTCCAGAGGAGTCCCTGTTGATGCCATGGTGGTGGTGGAGGCGGCCACCAAATAGGAAATGTCTGAGACTTCCTAGTCTATCCATTCTCCTAACAGTCTCTCCAGGATCATGGATAGATATGGGAAATGCATGTTTAGTTCAGTGACTTTTACACTCCGATCCCTGAACTATTTGACCCATTTCACTAGGATGCAAAGAGATCTCCTTAAGGAGTTGGAGATGCTCTTCAGGGTACTGTAGCTGCACAGGCTTCTGATAAAGTTGCCACCCAGCTTGCTACCCTAAATTCCATTGTGAACTCGTCCATGCATCTCATATATGCAGCTGATGAGATGAGTAGGGCAGTGGGTACAGGAATTGCTCTCAGAAGACATTCCTGGATGCGCTTGTGTTCCTTCGCTGAGCCCTTTAAGTCTTCATTCATGAACACCCTTTTTGATGGTTCATCTCTCTTTGGGCCTGAAGTGAAGGATGCTTTGACCATGTGTGAACAGGAGGGAAAGAGTCTGCCGTCGGAGTCTGTTTTTCCACCCCTACTCTGCCTTATCCCAAAGGCCAAAGGGGAGGAAAGATGTGGTTCCAAAAAGCCCAAGGAGCCTTTTAGGACATACGTGGTGAACCCCCCTCTAGATGCAGAGGAGGGGGTAATAATGAAAGACGCCACCCTCGCGGCAGAGGGGGTTCACAACAACAGGGTGACAGAGATCACTTCTCTGGTCAACCCTATCAGCGCTCATGAAAGGAGGCCCGACTGCCCTGCTCTGGAGGCAGTCGAGGTCGCTTATCATTGTACCCAGATGCCTGGCAAGATATAGGAAATGACAGCTGGGTACAATGTATTATTTTCAGAGGGTATTTCATACCGTTCTCCACCCCCACCCGCAAGGAGAATCCCAGGCGTTCCATCCAGTTACAGGGAACAAGCAACTATAGAGGTCCACAAGTTGTTAGTCATCCAGCCAGTCCCAGCAGACCAAACAGGATCTGGAACTTACTCCAGATTGTTTTTGCTTCCAAAGAAAACAGGGGACTGGAGACCCATTTTGGACCTCAGCAGACTCTACCAATTTGTGAAGAAAAGTTCTGGATGGTCATGCGACAGTCTATGCTTCCCTTTATAGGGAAAGACAATTGGATGTGCTCGATAGATCTCAAGGATGCGTACTACCACATAAAAATGGCCAGGCCATCCAGAGATCACCTGCGTTTCCGGCTGGGAGCCAGTCATTATCAATTTCGATCTTGCCCTTTGGTCTTACTACAGCCCCCAGAGTGTTCAAATGCATGGCAGTGGTCATGGCTCACCTGAGGCATCTAGGATTCCAGGTGTTACCATACCTAGACAATTGGCTCCTTACCTCCACCACCAGGCATCAACTGATTTAGGCAAGGGGAATATACTCTGACACTCTGCAATCACATACGCATTACAGTCGACTCAGAAAAGTCTGCCTTGTCGCCATCGCAGCATATCATTTTTATAGGGGCAGAGTTGGACACTTGCACCACCACTCTGACTACCAATCGAGCGAGTCTTTCTTCTTCGCCAGTATGTCAGCTCATTGGTATCAAAAGACAGAGCACCAGCTGCAGAAGTTTTGGGGTTGATGACTGCAGCAATCTTGGCCATACCATTAGCAAGGATGCATATGCGGATTCTTAAATGGCTGCTGTTCACACAATGGGCTTATCAGGAACCTTCCAATGAATCACACAATTTTGATTACGAACTCTTGCAAGAGAGATCTCCAGTGGTGGTTGACGTCTCTTCATGTAACCATAGGACGCCCCTTTGTATTAATCTTTCCAATAGCCACTGTAACCACGGACGTTTCCCTGATAAGGTGGGGGGGGGGGGCATTTTCAGGGAAAGACTGCCGAAGGCACATGGACAGAACAAGAGTCACATCTGCATATCAATGTTCTGGAGATGAGAGCAGTACTTCTGGTGTTGCAGTACTCCAGGACTCTCTTTCTCTAAGAACAATTGCAATTCAGACACTGTCAGTAGTCTGGTACTTGAAAAAGCAAAGCAGAACCAAGTCTTAACCCCTTGGTCGAGAACCCCCAGAGTTTGGCAGTGGGCTGTCTCCTCCCAGCACTTTCTGTTGGCAACGCACATCTCTGGGAGATCCAACATGATAGCAGACAAACTGAGCAGGGCAATCTTGTTGCCGCACGAGTGGTCCTTCAAGAAAGAGATTGCGGACAGGATTTTGCGCAAGTGGGGCCAGCCTTGCTGCGATGTTTTTGCCAGTCACATCAACACTAAATGCAGAAGATACTTTGCCCCGATTCCCCCCTCGGGGAGATCCCTCCGAGAGACGCACTCGTACACAATTGGCCCCCGGGTCTCCTCTATGTATTCCCTCCTAGCCTGTTGATACCCAGATTTCTACAGAAAGCAAAATCTCTGGGAAGGACCATCATTCTTATAGCCCCTCATTGGCCTTGGCAGATTTGGTTTCCATTTCTTCATCATCATCTTTTGGAAGATCCATGGATCCTGGACCCAGTTCCGGACCTTCTGACACATCCGTCGGAGGACCTCCATCCTTCCTTACAGTCACTGAAGCTAACAGCTTGGCTGCTCCAGTTCCATAGCCAGGCTTCATAACTTTTCCAATGAGACAAAACAGATCCTTTTGTCTTCCCATAAGCCATCCAACAGAAGATTATATCTTAGTATGTGGAAGAGATTTTCCATATGGGCTTCTAAGCAGAACATTGATCCTTATCAAGCCCCCTTGATGTCCATATTAGAAATCTTGACTATGATCTTTAATAAAGGCGCGGCAGCCACAGCAATTCCGGTCCAGTTGGCTACTATATCTAACTTTCATCTCGGAGCTGACGGTCTAAACATAATGTCCCACAAGTTGTCCAAGCCCTTTCTCAAAGGAACCTTTCACATGAGGCCTCCAGTGAAAACTTCTTATTCTCCTTGGAATCTAAACTTTATGCTGTCTCATATAATTCTTCCCCCGTTTGAACCAGCATCATCTTATCTCAAATTTTTGTCGTGGAAAAACATATTTCTGGTAGCTATTACTTCTGCCCGCAGAGTATCAGAACTTCGAGCCTTATCTATCAGCCCTCCTTATTTGATTTTTCCTGCTGATAGAGTATCTCTTAGGACATAACCCCTCCTTTTTGCCCAAAGTTTGTTCAGAATCTAATATCAACCAAGTCATTGAGTTACCAGTCTTCTTCCCTAACCATTCCAATAAATTGGAGTGTATGCTGCACAAACTTGACATTCACAGACAGCTCAGATTTTATTTGAACCGAACAAAAGATATATTAGGAAATCAGACCAGCTCTTTGTGTCATTCTCTGAAGCCAGAAAAGGAAGACCAGTGGCTAAAACAATGCTTTCTAAATGGCTATCCAATTGTATCACCTTTGTTTATTCAGCTGCTAATATGCCCTTACTACACAAGATTAAAGCTCACTCAGCCAGAGCAGTTTCTACATCTTGCATTCCAAGCCAAATTGCCTCTTGATAACATTTGTGCTGCAGCCACTTGGTCTAAACCTCATACCTTTATCACTCATTACAAAGTTAAGGCCTCCCGGGACGGGGTTTCTTTTGGGTCTACGGTCCTGAAGAATGAACTCCCGTGAGCCACCCGAGATTGAGGGTGCTAGGGACGCTACCCATCAGTAAAGAATGAACGGCTAGATTGAACAACTTCAGATTAAGAAGTTATGTACTCACCGTCGCGTTCCATTTGAGTTGTTCCATCTCGCCTTCATTCTTACGTCCCTCCTTCCCCCACCTGGCTGATAGTTGACCTAGAGGTTGGTCTCATCCTGGTTGCTCATTTCTTCTTCCTCTCCGTGGGAGGGTAGTTCACTTATAGGGCTATAGTACATGCAGCAAACAAGATCTGAGGTAATTCCAGCAGTGCATCATGGGATAAGGGGCTTGTTCTCAAGCTACTGGTAGACCTCGAGCTTTGCAAACGGCCGTATCTGAGCGAAGGATTGGCTCCTAACCCATCAGTAAAGAATGAAGGCGAGATGGAACAACTCACATGGAATGTTATGGTGAGTACATAACTTCTTATTTTTATCTATTTGCAATATGTAAGCTGACAGTGGAAGTTGAACTAACAGACATGTATGTCGCTTATGATGCATAGTTATGCTCCACTGTGAAGCCTATCACTTGAGCAACTTGCTTTGATGTCTTTTGGGTTGATTTTTGTGTTGGTGTGCACATTTGAGTGCTTCAAAAGCTCAGACTTTGTGCCTTAGCATGTCTTTAGTAGTAGTGTGCCCAGTACATTATTTTGTGTTGCTGTTTGTTCATGTGCTTCATGGTACAGCTTGATGTTCATCGTGTTTCACTGTTGCAGTCATGACTGTAGGGGTTCTCCAGTCTGGTAGCCCTCGGTCGGCCAGAATCCCAAAGTCTGGGTCCGGCGTCGCCTGTTCAACCATGCTCCCTGACGTCAGAGCACCAGGAGTACAAAGCTGACAGCCGACGCCATGTACTCCAGTCTTTCTTGCTGTGTGGTGATAGCAGTTCGCAAGTGCCAGTCGGCTGACTCCTGACCATCTTTTTTGACCAAAACTTCAGTCCGAAGATTTTATATTCCTACTCAAAGCTAAGTACCCCGTTGGGGAAACTTTTTTCTTGCTCCAGTCCAATGTCAGAAAAAGTTAATAAGTGTATTTCATGTGGGAAGCAAATACCCTCATAAGGATTTTCATTCTTACTGTATTCCTTGCCGTGACCCTGACCACGACGTAGCTAGTTGTCGGTTTTGTGCTAGATTCAATCAACGTACAATTAAACGAAGGTATGATTTTGCATTTCATTACTTTGGTAGGTGTTTTAATTACAAAATGTCGTTGGATACGGTTCCAGCTACCGGAGTTCACAAACGACGCAAGGACAAAGACAGGCTTCCGAGGTCCAAATCTGACTATATCGCACAAGCGGAGCCAGCTTCAGGTTCGGCTGTCGTCAGTGAGGCACTTTTGCAGCCCCTGTCGTCGGCCATTTCGAAACCGATGGCCAAAACGGACTCCCACGAGGAGCCATCTAGGCCTTTGAATATTTCAATTGCAGGACCTTCGGACAATGCTCCTTCGGATGGGTCCGGAGCCGCTGTGCAGGTACCGGCTTCCGAAGGGGTTTTCAGGCCTACTCAGCTTCTGATAAAGGCAAAGCCAAAAACAAAGGCAAAGACTCCTTCCAAATCAGACTGCAACACAGGCCTCTTCTGATCCGGCTCCCAAGTCACAGAAACAGTTACTTAAGATGGCGGAGGATTTACTTACTATGATTAGGGGTTCTCATACCCCTCCAGATAAAAGGCCAAGGCAGGAAGTTTAATATGACTCCTCTGATCAGGCTTCTGTTACTTCAGTTTCTTCTTCTGACCAGGAATATTCTTTCCCTCCTTATGAGGATTCTGATGCTGAGGAATCCATTCCTTCAGCTTCTACCCCTGAGGATTTCTCTTTTGGGGCAACTTTGCATGAAATGAGGGAACATTTCCACTGGGAAGGACAGGAGTATTCGGAATCTAAGAAAAGACTAAGGGATTTTCTTCTTCCCCAACATAGACCCCTGGCTATTCCTTCTATTTTGGATATTGTGGATGATGCTTCTTCGGAGGTCAACTTAACCCCTGACTCTTTCCTCCTGCTCCTGTTAAGCCTGACAGATATTACAGGGTTCCTGATTCCCACTAGTTTTATACAAGAACCCTACTGCTGACCCTGAAACCATTTCTCAGGGTCCTAAGGGAGTTAAGGCCGCTTCTGCTAAAAACCCCATTCCCACTGAGAAAGATTCCAGATCTTTAGAAAGATGGGGCAAAAAAGTGTACACTTCTGCTACTTTATTCATTAGGGCTTTAAACTGTCCGTTTCACATGCTGAAATTCCAGCAATTTCTCCTGTCTGTTTTAAAACAAAAGCTTACTTCCATTTCCGCCTGTACAGATGATAAGGAATTACATGACTTAATGCATGCCACTGAACAAGTTGGGAAGCATGGTTTACACTGTGAATTTGATGTCTTGGAGGCTTCTTGTAGGGCTGCTGCCTCTGGCACAGTCATTAGAAGGCATGCATGGTTAAAGGAACAAAATTTGCCAGATCAAGTAAAAGCTAAATTATTGGATGCTCCTGTTCAGCATAATGTTTTGTTTGGATCTAAAGCTGAAGATGTAATTAAAAAGATGGAGGACAAGACGAAATCCATGCAAACTGTTAAGGATTTCTTACAAGTACAGCCACCCAGATATAGCGGGAATTGGCCTACTAAAAATTGGTCCTTTCCCAATACAGACAGGCCTCTGAGGTGTAGATACATACGCTCCCGAGGAAGGCCTCAAACACAAGCCTCTTATAGACCAAGACAGTGGACTGCTTCCACCCTTAGAGGGGGGAGAGGACAGGTCGCAAACCCATAGGAAACCGACTCAGACTCCCTCTGTTGGGCTGCAGGAACTTCTTGCATGGAAGCCCCTCTCGGAGGAAAATTTTCACTTTTTCACCAAAATTGGACTCGTATAACCCAAGGCAAGTGGGTTCTGGATGTGGTTTTAAGAGGTTACACATTCCATTTTCATACTCTACCAAGGCCAAGCGGATGGCCAGATCTTCCAAAGCATCAATGGACAGAGGCCTTAAACCAGGTGGAAGCTGTTTTGGCTATGAAAGCCATAGAACTAGTTCCGCTTTCAGAGATGGGACAAGGTTTTTACTCAAGGCTCTTTCTAGTCCCCAGGAAGCAAAATTCATGGAGACCCATTTTGGATCTGTCAGTCTTGAACACTTTTCTAGAAATACCAAAATTCAAGATGCTTACTCTACAGCAGCTACTTCCAGTGCTGACCAAAAATGTATGGATGGTGACTTTGGATTTAAGAGGCATATTTACACATTCCCATCAGGCAGGAGTGCAGAAAATATCTCTGGTTCAAGGCCGGATCGAGGCATTATCAATTCTCTGCTCTGCCCTTTGGATTGTCTACTGCTCCCCGGGTCTTCACCAAGTGCCTGGCTCCAGTAGTAGCTTATTGCAGACTCAAGGGAATTCAAATTTACCCTTATTTGGACGATTGTCTTATTCAGGCAGACAGCAAGGATGTCTTACTCCAGCATCTAGAATTTGTTCAGAAACTTCTCAAGTTCCTGGGATTCACTGTCAACATAAAAAAGTCAAATTTGACACCCTCGCAACAGATAACTTTTCTGGGTGCTCTTCTAAACACAGCAACCCAGATGGCATTTCTGACATACGAAAAAGTTACAGCTGGCTTCAACTTTCAAAACCTTGGCAACTTTAACTCCGCTATCTGCAAGGAAATTCCTGCAGGCTTTGGGTTACATGGCCTCCTGCGTCCTTCTCGTACCATATGCAAGACTACATATGAGGAAAATACAGTGGTACCTAAAAAGTGTATGGTCTCAGCATTGTCACAGTTTAGACATACTGATCTCCGTCCTGCCTTGTCTTCAAAAGGAATTCCTTTGGTGGTCCAAGGCATGTACTCTAAACAAAGGAAAACCCTTCTCTCTGCCTCCTGCCACTCTGATACTAACCACGGATGCCTCAGATTATGCATGGGGAGCCCATTTTCAGGGCAACTGTATGCAGGGCCTTTGGACAAAGGATCAGGAGCACCTACATATCAATTTAAAGGAAATGTTAGCTGTTCAGAAAGCTCTGTGGGCCTTCAGGAATCTTCTACAACCAGGACAACTACTGATACGAACAGACAACACCACAGTTATGTGGTACATCAACAAGCAAGGGGGATCTCATTCCTACCCCCTTTGCAGACTAGCCATGAATCTATGGAACACAGCTCTAGCTTGCAATCTGGACCTTCAAGCTCAGTTTCTACCAGGAAAGCAAAACTTCCTGGCAGTCTGAGCAGAAACCTTTCGGATCCACACGAGTGGATGCTGGACACCGAAATATTCAGGATGATAACAGCAGTCTGGGGGTGTCCTCACGTAGACCTCTTTGCATCCCATCTCAATCATCAACTACAGAATTTTTGCACCAGGACTTTCCACAAACAAGCTTGGAAAGTGGATGCCCTATCATTCAGTTGGAGAAACCTCTCGGGATATGCCTTTCCGCCTCTTCCACGGTTATTATTAAAGATAAAACAGGACAAGCCCAAGATGATAATCCTTGCTGGTCCCAAATTGGCCTCGACAGTTTTGGTACCCAACTCTGAAAAACCTATGTCGGGAGCCCCCTTGGGTTTTACCACAGACTCAGAACCTTCTGTCCCAACATCAGGGTCAGGTTCTACTCTCCCATGTCAGAACTCTCAGCCTGGCGGCCTGGTTAATCCAGGGTCTTTGATTCATTCTCTCCTACCCAAGCAGGTTATGGATGTCATTTTAGAAGCCAGACGTCCTAGCACTAGAAAATCTTACGCAGGAAAATGGAAAAGATTTTGTTCCTGGATGCAGGCTCAGGATTCTGATCCTCTTCTTCCTAACATTCCTTTGATTTTACTTTATCTGACAGATCTCTTACATAAGGGTCTCTCTTTCTCTTCCCTTAAGATACATGCCTCTGCTATTTCCGCTCATTATAATACAGACCCTCCAATCTTTTCCCACCAGCTCATGAGGCAGTTTCTCAGAGGAGCTAAGAACTTAAGGCCTCCTAGATCTCCTCCCATTCCTGCTTGGGATCTCAACTATGTTTTGGAAAAACTCACCTTACCTCCTTTTGAGCATGCTGCCTCTTCTGACTCCAAGTTTTTATCTTGGAAAACAGCCATCCTGTTAGCTCTGACCTCTGCCAGGAGAGTTTCAGAGTTGCAAGCTCTTATGGCTGTGGAACCTTATATTATTTTTCATCAAGACAGGGTTTCTTTAAGGACTAATCCTACATTCATGCCTAAGGTGGTTTCCAAAGTGGCTTTAAATCAAACTATTCACTTGCCAACCTTTTTCCCCACTTCTCAAAATAAAGGGGACAGGATCTTACATTCCTTGGATGTACACAGACAACTACGTTTTTACCCGTACAGAACCAAGGACATCAGAAAATCTGAGCAATTGTTTGTTTCTTGTGCTTCAAGTTCTCAAGGTAAAGCTATTTCAAAACAGACCATTTCTAAATGGATTGTTCATGGTATTAGATTTTGTTATTCACACCATGGAAAACAAATCCCAGGGAGTATACGGACTCATTCCACCAGAGCTGCTGCCACTTCAGCTGCCTTCCTCAGGGGAGTTCCTACCAAAGACATTTTGGAAGCTGCAACTTGGAGTTTAGTGCATACTTTTTCAAAGCACTACAATCTACCTCTCTACTCTAAGTCTAGGGCAGGCTTTGCTTCTGCAGTCTTGCAGGGCCTTTTAGCCGCCCCTTCTACTTTATGACCACCTCCCTTTCACTCTGCTTTGGGATTCTACCCTACAGTCATGACTGCAACAGTGAAACACGATGAACATAGTACAGTTGTGTACAGTTATAAATGTACATGTTCGAGTGTCTTCACTGTTGCGGTCTGGGTTTCCCTCCCTCCTGTCCCCTCTTATTTTTACCTTTGTATGGTTTCCTTTCTCACCATTCTTTTGAGGTGTATTTGCAAAGGTTATGGAACCTTACTCATTTTGGAACTCCTGACATCTGGGGCAAGAAAAACTGGAGAACATGGCGGCGTCTGCTGTCAGCTTTGTACTCCTGGCTCTCTGACGTCAGGGAGCATGGTTGAACAGCCGACGCTGGACCCAGACTTTGGGATTCTGGCCGACCGAGGACTGCCTGCCGGCAGGGGAGATCCCCTACAGTCATGACTGCAGCAGTGAAGACACTCTAACATCTACATTTATGGTAAGTGTATACAACTGTACTTTCTGATGTGCATCTGTGCTGTTTGACTTGTGCATTTTATAAGCACGGTTAAAGTGCACTGTGTTTGTGGTGGTAGAATTCATCTCTTTGCCGTCACTGTGCACTGCTCACTCAAACTGCACCGGAGAATTGTAAGATTAGGTGATTATACTCCACATTGTACAGACACACCTGTATGAAATGATTTCTTCACTGGCTGAATTCCAAGTAGAGGAGGGAGTCATACTTTTAGAGATGAACTACTTTGAGGAGCTGCAGCATTTGGGGGAAGCCTTTGCTCAAGGCTGAGTTAATTTTCTTTTCTTGAGTCAAGGTGTTACCAGATGAGATGGTAAAAAAAAAAAATCTTGCCTTCGTAGTTACTTGTATTGCTTAATTATAGACCTAGAGAAATGTCAGATCTATCAGTTTTGGTAGTTTTTAGTACCGACGATGTGTTTTTGTTTAAAATAGTACACATTGCTGTGTTTAAATTTTAGGTTATAGTTTAAACAATATTTAAAGCAACTGATCTGATTGTTCACTGTTCAGAAATTATCTGACCAGGTTGCTGCCTAACACTTTGTGGCAGAATTGCAGGTTTGTACGGCTGGTTCACACTGAATTTTTATTCTACAGTACAGTCTGTAGTTTATTTGTTTTTTATCCATGTTAGCTTCAGTTTTCCTCCCTCAAGACATGCGAAGTAGGTAAATCGGTAAGCTTAGGAATTACTTGTATGGGTTTGTCAGTATGCTAATACGAACAGTGAATGGGTGTTGTATCCGTAGTTTATTATTTATTTTTTAAGGCCCACTGCATGCTTAGGGCTTTGTCTCCCTGATCTCTAATCTGTTTTCTGTTTTTCTCCGGGATTTGGTCAGTTGAATTTATAAAAAAAAATATATATATCTTTTCAATTGTCATGTGATATTATAGCAATAACCCACGCCTGGGTGTAGGTAATGCTGGATTTACCCACGGTTAGTGTGGTTTGGTCACGAGGGTGCAGCCCGAGTGGCCAAACAAAGACAACCGTGGGTAAATCCAGCATTACCCACAACCATTAGTGGGTTATTGCTATTGTACAATGACATTATTTAAGAAAAAAAATACTTACTTTTCTTAAATAATGACATTGTGTAATACCTCCTTGCTGCCCTTCCGCAGCTGTCTGGTATTCTGCGGCAGTTCTGATGTACTGCGCATGCGTATGCTTACGCAGTACATCAGAACTGTGGGTGGAAGTAACAGAGAAAGCAAGATCTTCGTTGCTTTTTACAAAGTGTCTTGCTATGTTAAAGGAGTTTAACATAGCGAGATAGCTTTAAAAAAAAAGCAACTGAGATCTCCGTTGCTTTTTTTTAAAGCTGTCTCGCTATGTTAAACCCATTTAACATAGTGAGACGGCTTTAAAAAAAGCAACGGAGAAAGGAAGAAATCCGTTGTTTTTTTTTTTTTAAAGCTGTCTCACTATGTTAAACCCATTTAACATAGTGAGACGGCTTTAAAAAAAGCAACGGAGAAAGGAAGATCTCAGTTACTTTTTTAAAAGCTGTCTCACTATGTTAAACTGCTTTAACATAGCGAGACAGTGTCTAAAAAAGCAACGGAGATCTTGCGTTCTCTGTTACTGTAAAAAAAAGACTTGCACTAATGGAAAAAGTCCAGGCGACCGGACCTTTTTCCATTAGTATAAATCTGATTTACAATGTGCATGCTGACCAATCAGAGTGCACATTTTGGAATATTAATGGGGGGGGGTCGTAATTTACATCTTTCATTAGATGAATATCATCAGGGAAATGTGGCATCACTTTAACATCTTACATTCTGTTGCACAGGAGTGTTGAATTAGTGTCAGCATTGGCTGATGAAGAAAAGTAGTTGAAGGTGTTTTATAACGGTGTATTTGTTTACAGTGTACGACTTTTGGAGAAAAAATATTGCTTTTCAATGGTGAAAGCACTTGTTTTTCTTTCAATTCTACTTCTGTTCTGTTTTGATAAAGGTTGACCAAAATAGTAGTGAGCTATCAGTTGCAGCAGCTTTGCTGCTTGATCCACTGCATTTTAATGTGCATCTAGTTTTGTTTACCTTGCTATAGATTAGGATAGTGTTTGGTTATTTAAGTTAATTTTAATTGTCTTTAATTGCTTTCTAAGGCATACACCCTCTGTGATACCATACATCATTTTCTGTGTTCTGGATTTACTTTTGCTCCAGATTCAGCAGTAAAAAAAGGTTTCTGATGGGACAGAGCTGTGTGCTTTCACTCTGTAGTTGGAGAATATTTTATTATCTGCTTTAAGTGCAGTTTTAAATAGTGTGCTTTCCAGGAACAGTTTAACACAGAACCTGCAAACATGCTAAGTAGACTTTCATTTGACATAAAGTTAATTTCTTAGAACTGCTTGCATAACTGATGAAAGTGTAATGTGTAGAACTTTGCTGTTTGCACTTCATGTAGTTTTACTTATTGAAAAGATGTTAAGATAATGGTAATGCAGTTTGTTTCACTTATGCTTAGAAAGTCTGGCTACAGTGATAACCACTAGTTGAATTTTCAACTGTGGTAGTCCCTGTTAGGGTACAACTTCCACCTAGGGAAGACAGCAGTAAAGTCGTCTAGGACTTCTTTAGGCCATGTTCAGAGTGGGTGACCTGTTGATTGAAGAAAGAAGAATTTACTAGTTGAAGGTAGGCTGCTTGTCAGAAGTTGTTTAAGGTTGGGTTAATATTTTGCTTAATACCCAGTACTTTTGTGATACAAAGTTAACCTGGTGTTCTAAAGGTTATGTTTTATGTTTAAATTTTTCGGCACTAATTAAACTTGCATGTCATCTTCAGGCTAAGTTTGTGAGATTTTTAGAAGATACTGTATCAGACTTGTTTTAAAGTGGGTGATTCATTACTGACATAGGAGAATTCGTACCTCTCAACTGTACAGATATTCGCAGAATGTCCAGATTTTTCTTCAGTTATTTGGTCTGTTCATAAAATCTGTTTTATTCTGCAAATCATGGAAGATTAAAGTCACTAAACCAAATAATGACATGCATTTGAGTGTCAGACTTAATATCCTTCAGAAAAAGCACGCTAACATAAATCCTGCTCCAACAGCTTTCCAAGTTTATGATAGCAATATTTAAAATCTGTCCCTATTTTTGGGCCTTTGTCCCCCCATTATTTAGACTTTTTCCAGATTTCTTGCATTAAGAAGTTGAGAAGTGCATTTGTAATTGTTTTCCCATTAAAGCTTTTTCAAGTGTCAGGTTAAGTGAATAACAGCCCCGTCATATTTTATTAGGTCATTTGTATTTTCTCAGACCTTAATGTGAATTGATAGCTTAGGCTAGTGAATTGTGAACCCTGCTGCTTTACTGATATGCTTTGCAAGAATTTCTTGTTGAAGCACAGGGGTCTTAAAGTTGTGGTAGAACATGTTAGTGTATTTCTCCTTAAGGTTGTGGACCGTGAGAATGTTCATTTTTTCCCCCTTTCTTCATTAAGGTGTTTGATTCTTTCTGCCATTTTTACAAGTGGGTTAAGGTTTGTAGTCTTGACTGGAATTCATATTGTCCTGTGTAGGAACCGACTCCAGTCTGAGGGAGATTCTTGGTTAATAAGAAGGTTAAGTGCCACTCTGAGAAGTAAGCATTTTTTTGAATTTCACAAAGAAATACTGCTTAAGTAGCTTCAGTACAAAGCAGCATTAAAGGATTGCTGAAAATGCTTTTACATTGTGTAAATACATTTTCTTCTGTTCTGCAGGTGTCATTAATAGAAGAATTGGTAGTTGGCTATGAAACCTCACTACGAAGCTGTGGTTTATTTAATCCAAATGGTAAGTTTTAAGGAAATGTTCATTTCAGTGAATATAACTTGCTGCGAGAAAGTGTTATTGCTTGAAACCATGCTGTCTGCTGCGTTGAAATGTAAGGCCTGTATTGTGCAATAATTTATGTACATCTAAATTATGCAAAAGATGTACCTAAAGAAGAATATCTTATTTGACCAAAGAGTAAATTAAACCAGATAACACTTCAGCTAAACCATGTTAAAACAAATACAATCAAACCTTAAAAATCCAGTGTTACTTGTAAAGGCGACAAGTGAATGTCATTTCATTTACTAAGTCATTCAGCTTGTAAGACTTAATGTGTAATAAACCTATAATGAGTAGCTGGTAGGAATCGGTGTTCCTGAATGTTTTTGGGTCTTGTCCATCTAGTTATTGGGTTAAGCCCCCCCCTCCACACACACACACACACACACACACCCACACACACACCAATGAGCTCATTGACTTAGTCTTTTGGCAGGCATGGAAGGAGACAGACACTGAGCTAGTACCTAAAAGACCAGATAAAATTGTTATCCCCCCCCCCCCCAAAAGACCATGGACACTGGAGCAAGGGAGTACCTGTTGACACACCATGGCTGTAGCTGCAGCTACAAGAAAGGAACAAGCATAGCAGGGTGGTTCTGTCCATCCTCCTAAGAGTGTGTCTAGGGCATTGGACAAACTTGGGAAATATTTGTCTCAGCAATCTTTGCTCTTAGGTCGCTTACTTTGCACACAGATTGCAAAGAGATCTGATCAAGGAGCTTACCAAATCTTTCTGGGCCTATGTCCTCCATGGGTGGAAACAGAATCTCCTTACAGCTGGCCTCCCTCCAATCTATCTCAAATGCGTCAATGAGGTTGATCGCCCATGCTGCGATGATACCTCACAGGCAATTGGTTCAGGCATAGCCATCAGGAGACCTGTTTGGATGCACTTGTGTGATTTTTGTGGAACCATTTAAATGTTCTTTCATCATTGCACCCTTTGAAAGATCATCTCTGTTTGGCCCCAACTTTAAAAACAGTCTTCAGATGTGAACAAGAGGGAAAGGCTATGCAGAGCAGAAGTGGGTTATTATCTCTTTGGACCACTGTATTCAATTTTCATCCAGCCTGTGTTTGATTAATTGTTTCACTGACTTCTGAGCCAATTCTCTTGCAGAGAAGGTGAATTCTCTTGTAGATGCATTAGCTCCAGTTCCTCTGCCTTAAACTGAGGGTAATGGTACCCTGCTTGACATTTTCTGAGAAGGGGAGATCACTGAGATTCTTTCCCAAAGCGAACACTTCTCCTTCCCTCTTCTGTTCATTTCTCCGTGCAAGAGGAATTTAGCAATGGGTCTTTCCTACTTTGGCAGGGAAGGCTCTTTTGTGCATCTTTCTGTCTTTTCTTCCATTCCTGCTCTTACTGGAAGAAAAAAAAAATTCTGTAAAAAAACTGAATCCGTTTTTAATGGGAAGTGAGGAATGATGTAGTTTGATACTTGGCATTATATGAGTCTGTCCTGGTAGAGGTTAACAAAACTGCCTCCTTTGAAGTGACAACTTGCTCATTCTTTGCACTTGGGCTGTTTATTAAATCCTTACTCCTAAACTTCCTGACCGAGATCTTGGAGGTGTTTGAGGGTGTTATATCATCTTCTAGTGATCAACTATACTCTTGAGTCGATGAAATACTGTGTTTTTCAGTCTTCATTCATTCTTGACTGTTGGGTTTCAGTTCCATCTTCAGAACCAGCTTGGCCTGTTGTATCAAGCTCGTGCCAGCCAGAAACTCTCAAGCTAAGGCTACCCATAGTGCCGGTCTTCCCTTCCCCTCAGCTCTCATTTACCATGTAGAATTTAGGAAGCGTCAGCCGTGCTCTCAGCCAAGTGTTAACATATATATAAAATGTAGTTATTTACAAATTTTGGTCTCTAGCTCTAAACTTGTTAATTTTTTCTTGTTACTGCTATTACTTTTTGAGTGCGAGTGCTGTTTCTTTCCCCTTTACCTTTTTCTGTAATGCTTGTCTTACCATCGTTGGTATAGGCCTTTCCCTTCCCTCTTACCTGTGGTAATTCTTTAAATACCATCATTGGTAATCCCTTTTCCCTCCTTTACTTCTTGTGGGTATTTCCTTCAACTATCATTGTTGGTATGACCTTTCTTTAAAAAAAATTTTTGTACTCCCCTTTTTCTTTGTGTGTATTTGCCAGCAAGTTTGTGTCTGTGCGCACCTGCCTTGTTTAACATTTGAAAGATGCCTGAAAAGCATAAAGAAACTACCAGTCTAAACCAGTGCAAGGAGCGTGGAAGAAAGATGCCCAGTTTGGATGGGCATTTTGTGTGTATTACTTGGGGGTGCCACATAGTTTCAGCTGCCTTGTGAGCTCTGCAAGGGTTTCAGCGCTCAAATCCTTGTAGAGAGGTGAAACAAATTGATCCTCAAGGGGATGTTAAAATGCCCTTTTGGTGAGGCTTTGTCTGAGGCGGAGACGTCCAAGTCTCCTAAGAGTCTAAAAAGAGGAGGCACTCTGTTCCGGCGTTTCCTAAATCTCAAAAGGCTAAATTTTCTAAGGTCCAGGTCTCAACTCATACCTTGGAATCGAGGCCCAAGATTCCGAAATTGACATCTGCTACTGTTTTGCACCGAAGCCTATAACTTCCCCCACAGTGCAGACCACTACTGAACCTACGAAAGTCACCTCGGTACCGACCCCTTCCTCGGTACTAACAGAATTTTCCCATCAAACGGGTCACTTCCCCTCAACAAAACAAATCATTGGTCAGCTGATCACGTTGCCAAAGTCGGAATCAATACCCAGGACTAGGTACTCACTATCTATTGACCCCTTCTTTGGTCAACAATTGAGTCCCTTAACTGAACATCCAGAATCACCTTTGGATGTCCATCCATTCCACTAGGAGTCTCTTTCAGAGCTTGATGTAGTCAGATTAGTGGATCAGCTTTTGGCGGCCAGAGGTCTCCCTGCCCCATCTAGGACCTCTCTCCCTTAAGGAGCTGAGGTTTACTCTCCAAGGGCTCCCACTTACCTTCCACCTTCAACCTCTCCCCAGGTTTGGTTTTGTAAAATATTTATCTTCGACTTCGCTCCCAGTGCAGACTACTTCGGTTCCGATGGTGGACCTTACTTTGGTCCTGGAACAGACTCTGTGGTCAACTCTGTTAGAGCCGACCCACCCGTGGGACCGTGACTTGGCTGCCGGCCCTGGGATCTCTATTTTGGCTCTGATTTTTGCCACGGGGCCATCTATGATTCCTGGTGCTTTACCAGTTCGAGTCCTCTAGCGGCTCCTTCTCTGGAGGTGGGCTCGGAGTGGGGTGTGACTCCAGTTCCAAGGTTGTCTTTCTCTGTTCCAGGCTCCCATCTCTCTTCGGCCAGGCCTGCCTTCCAGATTATGGCTAGAGCTCTCACCTCAGCATGCTCGCAGTTGGCACTATCCGTATCAGTGTGTCACATCTGTGTATCCTCTGCCTCACAGCTGTCACAATATACTACATAGGGATAGTGGGCACGAGCAGCAAAACACCCTGCTGCAAGGTACCCCCTCTTTAGATGAGTCCTCAGACCTTCCCCCTGAGGAGCCACCGTGTAAGAGATCGTGCAATAGGGAAGCGCACAGATTCTCCAGAACAATCTGTCACTGAGGATGCAGATTACGATGAAGGGAAAGGGTCCCCACGGTCACCCCCTGAAGATGTCTCCTTAGGAGACATCCTTGAAATCTTAAAACAGAGAGGGCTGGTTGGAAGTCCACAAACCCTTCCTCCAAGTCTGTTTTCTTGCAGGCTTTTTGTGCCCAACCTTCTTGGGTGACCCCACCTGCCGTTGGATTGGTCAGACTCATCGTGCAGCATGCATGGAAGGCTCCTGACACTAGAAAGCCAATTCCCCAGAGAACAGACAAATTTCTCTCAGCTCCTGAAGATAAACCCCACTGGGTCTACAGGTTTAGTGGTAAATGCTATGGTGGTGGCGGCTGACACACACAAGGAACTCTCAGAGGAAAATCCTGCTGTCCATCTTCCAGAGTCTCTGACAATGGACATATTCTGAAGCAGGTCTATGCGTAAATAACCTTTGCCATATGGTCGTTGAATGTTTTGGCACATTTCACAAGACTTCAAAGGGACCTGATAAATGAGCTTTCAAGACCCTTGGCAGGAGCAGTGTCTGACAAGGTACGCGGTAAGGTTGCCTCCCAGCTTGCCATCCTAGAATCTATCTCCAACTGGTCCATGCGGCTTATTGCACATACAGCTGATGAACTGGGGCAGCCAGGGCAGCGGGTACAGGCATCGCTATTAGGTGTCATGCCTGGGTGCACTTGCGTAACTTCACAGACCCTAATGCTCCTTTGGCCCGTAAGTCAGAGCCACATTAGCCAGGTATGAGAAGGGCGGAAAGATCCTTTCTGCTGTGGGTGTGCATTTTTCCACTTTACAAAGACCTTACTCCAGATATCAGAGGAGTGGGAAGATATGGTTCAGAAAGTCCCAAGGGCCTTTTTGGGACACACGTGGCGAGTATTCTACCCGGGGCAGAGGGGGGAACTCATCTGGAAGATACCCCTCCTGTGGCAGAGGGGGCCCTTGTAACCAGGGTTCCAGAGATAATTTCTCTGGACAACCCTACCAGCACTGCTGAGCAGCGGCCTAATAGCCTACTTCTGGAGGGAGTCTTGGGATTCTCTTTCTGCACTAATTAGCCTGGCAAACAACATCCGATTCCTGGGTGCAGACAATTACTAGAGGTTATTGTATCCCCTTCACTCTTTATCCAAGACCACAAAGGCAAATCCCTGATGATCCACCCAGTTAGAGGGATACCGCAGCACTAGAAATTTAAAAGCTGCTTTCAAGAAATAATCCAAATGGTCCCACCAGACCAAATAGGATCCAGATTTTACTCGAGATTCTTTAGTGCAAAAAAAAGATAGTGGGCAGGAAGCCAATCCTAGACCTCATTGTTCTGAACAAGTTTGTTCAGCAGTCAAAATTCCAGATGGTCACAGTTCGGTCTATCCTTTCTTTTCTGGAGAAAGATGATTGGATGTTCTCTATTGATCTTCAGGATGTATGTTAACACACAAAAATGAAGAAGTGCTCCAGAAGATACCTCCACTTCTGGCTTTGCGCCAGTCATAACCAATTTTGAGCACTGCCCTTTGGTCTCAACACAGTCCCCAGGGTGTTGACCAAATTCACGGCAGTGGTAGCAGCTCACTTAAGGCTACAGGGATTCCTTGTGTTTCCATATTTAGACTGGCTCCTCACTGCCCCCACCAGGCATATACTGCTTTCCGCCTTGGATTCCGTTCTTAGGCTTGCAGAGTTCTTAGGCATTTCAGTAAACTGGGAAAAGTCAATACTATCCCCCACACAAGACTTAGAATTTATCGGAGCAACACTAAATACAAGATCCTGCATGGCTGCTCTGCCTCTCCACTGACTGCTCAGGTTGAGGTTACAACTTCAAGTGATACTCTCTCAAGGCAAAGTTCCAGCTCGTCTAATCTTAACTTCTTGGGTCCATGGCAGCAGCAATCACCCTAGTTCCTCTGGCAAGGTACCACATGAGGCTGCTTCAATGGCTCCTGGTATGTCAGTGGTCCCTTACCACACCCAATATCACATCCAATCCGCTTAAGCAACCAATGCAAGCAGGAGTTATGTTGGTGAATAAAGCCAGAAGAGGAATTATGGAACCACCCCTTTACAACACCTCTCGGGCCAAGGCCATAGTGACCACAAATGCATCCCTAATGGATGGAGGTGGGAGGCATTTTCAGGGAAAGACAGTTCAAGGCACTTGGTCCCCTCAAGAGGCCAATTTGCATATCATTGTCCTAGAACTAAGGGCAGTGCTCTTAGCGTTGCAAGCATTTCAATCTGCCCTTCCTTTGGGGACAATTGCTATTCAGTCAGACAACATGTCCAGTGGTCTGATAGATCAACAAAATGGGGGAACCAAATCCTACCCCTTATGTTGGGAAGCCTCAAGAGTTTGGCAGCAGGTAATTGCCATCAGTTGCTTTCTGATAGCAATGCACATTATGGGGAATTCCATTGTGATTGCGGACAAATTGAGCAGGTGCATACTCTTGCCTCGCTACTGGTCTCAGTACCAATGTAGTGACAAAGATCTTTCGTTAGTGCGGTCAGCCTTGCTGCGATCTGTTTGGATCCCCCATAAATCACAAATGCAGCAACTACTTTGCCCTAATCCCTCCTCAGGGGACTCCCCGAGATATGCTCTCCTACATGTTTGGCTACTGGGGCTACTTTGTCTTCCCACCAGTCTCCTTAATTCCCCAAATTTTGACGAAAGTCCAATGTATGATCCTCATTGCTTCTTTTTGGCCCTGTCAAGTCTGGTTCCCCCTCTCTCTGGCCTCACCTAGTTCACTGCCCATGGACTATGGATCTAACTCCAGATCTGTTGTCTCACCCACAGGGACTGATCCGTCCCAGTCTACAGAGCCTCAAGCTGACGGCATGGTTCCTCCACTTCCAGTAATTGCCAGGTAGAATAATCTATCTTCCCCAGTTGAAAAGATACTTCTGGCTTCTCTTAAACCATCCACCAGGAAACTTTACCTTAGTAAATGGAACAAATTTGTGTTTTGGTTCCAGGGAAAAAAAATTGACCCTTTTTCAGCCTTGATTGACACAAGGTATTAGAATATTTAATCAACCTTATTCCAGTCTGGAACCTCTGCTTCTACTATTGGAGTTTATTTAGCTGCTAATTCAAATTTTCGTAATGGTTTTGATTACCTTTCTTTGATGTCTCATCACCTTTGCACAGCCTTTCTAAAGGGAGTCCTATATTTGAAACCACCTGTTAGGGAGCCCTTTGAGCCTTGAAATTTAACATTGGTCTTAGAAAGTTTGGTCCATCAGCCCTTTTGAGCCAGCAGCCACCAGTGAAGTAAAATATTTATCTTGGAAAACTATTCCTGATAAGCTATCCCATCGGCCAGAAGAATATCAGAATTGCAGGCTTTGTGTGTGCAACACCTAGATATCATTTTTCACAGAGTGTCAGTTAGAACCAATCCCTCTTTTCTGCCTGGAAGTAGTATCAGACTCCAAAGGTTATTAAGTCTATAGATCTACCAGATGTTCTTCGTCTCACATTGCTGCAGTCATAACCTGTGGGTAGTCCGCTGTCCTCGGTCGGCCCGAATACCAAAGAGCTAGGCTGGCGTCGGTCATTGTCGCCCAGAGCTGACGTCAGTACGTAGTGGTACTTAAGCGCATGACCGACGCCTTATCCTCAGTCTTTCTTGCCGCGTGGTCCGAAGCAGAAGCAGCGTTTGCAAGTGCCGTTCGGCGTTGTGAAATTTTCATTTATCGAGTTTCAGACCGAAGACCATGTTGGGCTAAGTACCCCGTTGGGGAAATTTTTTGTCTTTTCTTGCCTCAGTTATCCGGATGTCAGAAAAAGTTAATAATTGCATTTCTTGTGGGAAGATACCTCATAGGGATTATCATTCTTTCTGTATTCCTTGCTTGGGGCCTGAGCACGACGTGGTCGGGTGTCGCTTTTGTGCTAGATTTAATAAGCGCACCATTAAACGTAGATTAGACTGTGCCAGGCTTGTTTTCGGTAAACGGTGTAACTATAACATGCCGTCGGATCCTCCGACGCCCGCTACCGCTAAAAAGCGCAAAGATAAATCTTTGAGGTCTAAACCGGATGAGTCGTCCGTTGCGGACGCCGGTTCTTCGGAGCCTCCGGTTGAATCTGTGGATCCTGCCGAGGGTTCGGCTGAATCCCAGGGGGAACCTTTACTTTTGCAGGAGTTGGCCTCTCAGGAGTTAGGCCCAGCTGAGGGTGCTTCTCAGGTATCTGTAGTTCCATCTTTACAAAAGGTTATTAGGCCTTCTACTTCAGTGGCTAAAGGCCATACTAAGGCCAAATCTTGTCTTGTTGGCCCTGGTCATAGTTCTAGCTCTCCAGTCCCAGTTCCTAAAAAGCACATGTTGAAAATGGCAGAGGACTTGATTACTTTGATCAGGGGTTCTATGCCCCCCCCCCCCCCAGAGAAGAGGCCTAGGGTGGAGCCAGATTTAGAGGGAATGGATCATTCCTCAGACTACTCTGATTCCTCAGCTGAAGAAATTCAGGATTTCCCTTCCTATTCAGATTCGGATGCAGAGGACTCCTGTCCTTCTGCTTCTCCTCCAGAGGATTTTTCTTTTTCTGAGACTTTACATTCCATGAGGGAACATTTCAAGTGGGAAGGTCAGGATTTTTCAGATTCTCGGAAAAGGCTTAGGGAATTTTTGTTTCTGCCACAACATAGGCCCTTGGCTATTCCTCCTGTCTTAGATGTTGTTCAGGATGTTTTTTCTGAATCTTCCCTTAATCCTGATTCTTTGCCTCCTGGCCCTGTTAAGCCAGACAGATATTACAGGGTTCCAGAAGCACATAAGTATTTGTACAAGAGTCCTAGAGCTGATCCGGAAACTATTATTCAAGGTCCGAAGGGTGTTAGGGCTTCTGTGGCTAAGAATCCAGTTCCTTTGGATAAAGATTCTAGAGCATTAGATAGGTGGGGGAAAAAAGTGTATACCTCTTCTACGTTAGCTATGAGGGCTTTGAATTGCCAATTTCATATGCTGAAGTATCAGAATTTTTTGTTAGGCCAATTGAAATCTAAGGTGGATGCTTTATCTGAGGGTATAGAGTGTAAGGAGCTTCAGGAGTTGGTTCATGCATCAGATCAAGTTGGCAAACATTCTTTGCAGTGTGGTTTCGATGCTCTTCAGGCTTCATCCAGGGTGGCTGCTACAGGTTCAGTTATTCGTAGACATGCCTGGCTTAAGGATCAAAATTTGTCAGAGCATGTTAAGGCTCGGATTTTGGATGCTCCTCTACAATCTGAAGTACTTTTTGGTCCTCCTGTGGAATCAGTTTTGAAAAAGATGGAAGATAAGGCTAAGTCTATGCAGGCGGTCAAGGATTTTATGCAGGTGCAGCCCCCTAAGTTTAGTAGGAATTGGCCTGCTAGAGGATGGTCTTATCCTTCTTCGGATTATCAGTCTAAGGGCAGGGCTCACGCTCAGGGTTCTTTCAGACCTAGGACTTGGAGTTCTCCTGCACAGTCTTCTGGTGAGGGCAGGGGTCAGCCCTTTCGTAAACAGACCCAATGACCTGTATCTTCCGCTGCCAGACCCTTCTTTACTGGCAGCTCCTCTAGGAGGAAAGTTGGGACTTTTCAAACAAAACTGGCATTTGGTCACCCAGGACAAATGGGTGTTGGATATAATAAATCAAGGTTACAAGTTTTATTTTCACACTTTTCCTCCTTTCAAAGGCATGCCGGATGTGCCTCCTCAGCAAAGGCTGGAGGCTCAGGAGCAAATTTCTTTGCTTTTGCAGATGAGGGCAATTCAGGTGGTCCCTCCGTCAGAAGTAGGCCTGGGATTTTATTCCCGTCTATTCCTAGTGCCAAAGAAAGGAAACACTTGGAGGCCAATTCTGGATTTGTCCATTCTCAATACCTACCTAGACATTCCAAAGTTCAAGATGTTAACATTACAACAACTTCTGCCTATGCTGGGCAAGGATCACTGGATGGTAACCCTAGATCTCAGAAGCCTATCTTCACATTCCTATCAGGCCCAGCTGCAGGAGATTCCTGAGATTTCGAGCTGGTACTTCTCATTATCAGTTCTCTGCATTGCCCTTCGGTTTATCTACTGCGCCCAGGGTATTCACAAAACTTCTGGCTCCTGTAATTGCTTTCTTCAGACAGAGAGGAATACAAATTTATCCTTATCTGCACGATTGCCTGATTCTTGCTCAAAACAAAGACAAGTTACTACAACATCTCCAGTATGTAATGGCAGTTTTAAGGTGCCTAGGGTATTCTGTGAACGAAATTAAGTCCAGTCTAGTGCCCTCTCAGGACATGTGCTTTCTGGGTGTGAGACTGAATACAGCTTCTCAGATGGCATTTCTGACCCCGGACAAACAAAGAACTCCATCTCTACTTCCAGCAATTATCAGTAATGTCCAGGCTGACTGCAAGGACAGTCCTTCAAGCCTTGGGGTTCATGGCATCTTGCATTCTAGTACTTCCCAATGCCAAACTGCATATGAGGAAGCTACAATGGTATCTCAAAAGTGTGTGGACTCAACACTGCCACGATTTGGACACTGTCATTCGGATTTTACCTTGCATCCAGAAGGAATTCTTGTGGTGGTCTCAGGAATGTCACCTAAACAGGGGACTCTCTGTGACCCAACCAGAGGCGAGTCAGATCCTAACGACGGATGCCTCGGACTTGGCTTGGGGAGCACACTTCAATGGGAAATGGATACAAGACATGTGGCCTCCCAAACTACTACATTTGCATATCAACATGAAGGAGATGTTAGCAGTCCGATTTGCCTTGATGGCCTTCAAGGACCTACTTCAGCCAGGACAGGTGTTGATTCAAACAGACAACACAACAGTCATGTGGTACATCAACAAGCAGGGGGGAACACATTCCTACCCTCTTTGCAGACAAGCAATGATATTGTGGGAGACTGCTCTGAGTTTGCACATCAATCTTCAAGCACGGTTTCTGCCAGGAGCACAGAACTCCCTAGCAGATGTATTGAGCAGACAAATTGTGGATCCCCACGAGTGGAAACTGGACCCTCAGGTTTTCAAACAGTTGACCGTGGCTTGGGGAGCTCCAGACATAGATCTGTTCACTTCTCCACTGAATTTCCAACTGCCAAAATTTTGTACAAAGATGTTCCACCCAAATGCTTGGAAAGTGGATGCTCTATCTTTCAGTTGGAACAACCTTCACGTGTATGCTTTCCCCCCTCTGCCTCTTCTTCCCAAGGTACTCTTGAAAGTCAGGCGGGACAAGCCTTGCATGATTCTAATAGCACCAGATTGGCCACGTCAGCATTGGTATCCTCTGCTGAGGAGTTTAATTCAGGAGCCTCCTTGGCCTTTGCCACAGATTCCTCATTTGTTATCCCAGTCAAACAATCATTTTCTCAATGTCCGGGTGCAGTCCCTGCATCTAACAGCCTGGCGTATTCTGTAATGGAGCCGGTGGGGTCTCAGCTTCCTCAACAGGTTTTAGATGTCATTTTGGAAGCCAGACGGCCTAGTACTCAAAGTTTATGCTGATAAATGGAAGAGATTTTTTCTTTGGAGCACAGCGAAGGGCTTTGATGTTTCAGTACCTAATTTGAGTTTTGCACTACAGTATCTTACTGAATTACTGGACAAGGGTTTGTCATTCTCTTCTGTGAAGGTTCATGCTGCAGCCATTTCTGCTCACTATGATTGTGACCCTCCTTTATTTTCTCACCCTTTGTTCAAACAATTTCTTAGAGGGGCAAAAATATAAGACCCCACGAGAGCTCCTACTCCTTCCTGGGATCTCAATTTTGTGTTGGAGAAGCTTACTTTACCTCCTTTTGAACCTGCAGCTACGTCTGAATTGAAGTTTTTGTCTTGGAAGACTGCTTTTTTGTTGGCCATTACTTCTGCTAGGAGGGTATCTGAATTGCAGGCACTCATGGCAGTTGAACCCTTTCTGATATTCCATAAGGATAGAGTTTCTTTGCGTACTAACCCTACTTTTATGCCTAAAGTGATTTCTAATGTGGCCTTGAACCAGTCTATTCATTTGCCTACTTTTTATGCTGATCCCCAAAATAAGGGGGGAAAAAGTCTTGCATTCTTTGGATATCCACAGGCAGCTACGTTATTATTTGAGCAGAACTAAAGAGTTCAGGCAGACTCAACAGTTATTTGTTTCCTTTGCTTTGGGTTCACAAGGGAAAGCTGTTTCAAAGCAGACCATTTCTAAGTGGATTGGTCAATGTATTGCTTTTTGTTATTCTCATCATGGGAAGAATGTTCCTGCTGGAATCAGACCTCATTCTACTAGGGCTATTGCCACATCTACTGCTTTTTTGAGGGGGGTAGCTACTAAGGATATTTTGGAGGCAGCTACTTGGAGTTCAGTACACACTTTTACTAAGCATTACCATCTCCCTCTTTATTCCAAGTCCAGGGCTGGGTTTGTCACTGCAGTTTTACAGGGCATGTTAGCAGCTCCTAATGCTATTTAGTTTGCCAGCCTCCCTTTTCCTTTGCTTTGGGATTCTACCCACAGGTTATGACTGCAGCAATGTGAGACGAAGAACATAGTACAGTTTTGTACCTACCATAAATGTAGATGTTCGAGGATCTACATTGCTGCAGTCCTATTATCCCTCCCTCCTTCCCCTCTATAGTTTGTGGTTGCTGTGTTTCTTTTTGGGATACTCTGTATTTCCACACTGGTGGTGGTTGGGCGTTTACTATTTTGGCTCTGGCCTTTTCTTTTGTAGGCCTTCTGACATCTGGGGCAAGAAAGACTGAGGATATGGCGTCGGTCATGCGCTTAAGTACCACTACGCACTGATCGCCAGCTCTGGGCGACAATGACCGACGCCAGCCTAGCTCTTTGGTATTCGGGCCGACCGAGGACAGCGGACTACCCACAGGTTATGACTGCAGCAATGTAGATCCTCGAACATCTACATTTATGGTAGGTACAAAACTGTACTTTTTTTTCCAAACTTTTCAAACAAAGTGGAATATTGTTTGCATTTGTTGGATGTACATAGACAACTACGTTTTTATCCAGATAGAACAAAATCATTTAGGAAATCGGACCAGTTCTTATCCTTTTCAGCTGGGCAAACCAGTTCCCAAAGTGACTTGAAATGGTTGAGAGATTGCATCACCTGTATTTACGACCAAAATAAGTTGAAATTATCAACAAAAGTTAGGGCTCATTCTACCAGATCAGTTTCCATTTCAGAAGCCTTTCACTCCAAAGCCTTTTTGGATGATATTTGTGCAGCGGCAACTTGGGCTACTCACCATACCTTTATCACTCTTTACAAATCGGATATGGTCTTCAGGGGAAGAGTTTCTTTTGGCTCTATGGTGCTCAGGAATATCCTTTCTTAGGGCCTCCCAGGGCGTAAGTAGCTAGGGACTCTGTCCCAACAGTCAAGAATGAATGAAGTTTGACAACATCAGATAAAGAAGTTATGTTCTTGCCATAATGTTGGATCTTCATTCATTCTTGACATCCTACCCCCCTCAAAAGACTCCGAGAGGTTCGTAAGTAGTCCTGGGCTTCTAGTAGGGCAGTTGCTCAGACAAAGCTTCTACATTTTTATATTCTAAGTGCAAAACTCGATCTGAGGGGAGAGGAAGGGAAGAGAGGCACTATGGGGTAGCCTTAGTTTGAGAGTTTCTAGCTGGCGCGAGCTTAATATAGTGGCCGGTTTTGAGGATGGAGCTGAAACCTAACAGTCAAGAATGAATGAAGATCGACAACACAGATGGAACGTTCTAGTAAGAACATAACGTTTTGTCCAAACAAATGTCCTCCTTCACTTGTTAAATGGGAATCTACTGAAGCTTCTCAAACATTTTTGAGATTTTAGTTTTTCTGTGATCATGTTGCTTGTTTCTGCCATGCCATTGTATAATTGTTTTGTACATGGAAAACTTCAGTTAGCATGGACTTAAATTCCATTAAGGGGTTTCCTCCATGTTCACCCATTTTTGTAGAACCCTTTTCTGTGGGCTTCTGCTTCATGGTTGTCATGCTTGCTGCTGTATTTTATACCATCTGCTTTTTATGTATTTGAGGATGCTTTACTTACTGGCTGTCATGTCCTCTTGCAGTAGCTTGGAATTATTGGCCCTTAGTTTTAGGAAATATTTGAACTTTCCCAAGGATTGAATGCCCTTTGTGTATAATCAATCTTTTCAACTTAAATGTGATTTAGGAGCTTTCCTTGAATCACTCATATGCTGTTTTTTTTTTCCATGGTCACAGTCCAGTAGAGGTCTTAGCAAACTTCGATCACCAGCTTAGATTTTGCCTTAATAGGCTACATGAATTTCCCAAGATAACCAGGTGTTTGTCATCTTCACTATGGTTAAGGATGTCATAACTGTAGCTAAGGAAACTTGGGCGAAATGGTTTGCTGGGAACATTTTCTGATAATAAATGGTAAATCTATTTCACCAAGATTTTTTGTTATGGATGTTTATGGCACAACCATTTGGTTGTCTTGCATAGTTATCGGGCATCACTGTTTGGATCTGAGGAGCCCGGCTTCCTAAGTGCTTCTGGAATTTACTTTTCTGTACTATTATTTGCAAATGCTTCTCTGGCTTTTGTATCCTTTGAAGGAGGTTCAATTCTAGTAGGGATTCTTCCCATCAGTCTCAAAGTACCTCTTCAGTACAAGATGACAGGTACAAGCACTTGCTTTTTCAGGCAGTCTTTGAGAAACCCACTGAAGTACTTACTAGCCCCCACTTCTCCAAAGTGTTTGGACAACCCTCGAAACCTGTCTTTGCACATGGAAATGCTTGTATGTTTGTTATAAATTTGTATCCCTGCTTACTTTTCAGGTTTGCTTGCCTGATTTTAGTGAGACATGGTGTTTCCTCTAAGACCTTATGTATACATACAAGGCATGTACCATATGAGAATAAGGTCTTCAGGGATCTCTACTGTCATCCAGTGCATTGGTGTCAAACAGCTAAGTTAAAAACTTGCATACATGTTGTGCTTTTTAGACTAATGTAGAAGCAGATGCCCTGTTTATCCAAATTGAATGCATAAGGGCTGTTAACTTAATTGATTTTGGATTTCTCTTCTAGAAAGTATTTCTGATTAGTGGTCTTGATGTCACCGATATTTATTTTTGACGTTTCTTGCATCAAATCTCTGCTGGATGCCTGTCATGAGGAAGATGGAAGGTGAACTATTTACGTCTTCATGTTAAGTCGTCATGGAGGTTGCTAGACAGTCCCAGGGTGGAAGAAAGTTGCTGATCTGTTTTAGTACATGCTAGCAGATGTCTTTAGAAATTGTTTACATTTTTAGAGCATGGCCTTTTAAAACTGTGACAGTAACTTTTTAACTAGTTTTCTTGGCTTACCTCTTCACTCACATGTTAACAAGTCTCTCCAGACTGTAGGTTGCAGGTGTAGTGCTAAGGATGTGGTTCCCACAGTGTAATTTAGTTTCTTTATTAGTTGAAAGTAGATGAAGTGCAAAGCATGTAGATATGTGAAGGAGTTAGGACAGTAAGACTGAATTAAATGCTTTGTTACTGGAAAAAGTGGGTGACTGTACTGTGCACGGAAGAGGTACCCAAGGGGGCAGGTATATAGCAGTGTAAGGCGATTGGATGAGGAGAATAGCATGGTCAGTGAATGTACCACCCAAAACAAATGTCCAGACAGTAAAGAGAATTTAAGTAACAGTAAATTTTCAGCAGGGATTATGGTAGTAGGATTGGAATATAGTGTGTGACCCCAGGGATTTTCAGGACCCAGAAAATGGGGCTTAACTTTGAAGGGAGGTTTCTAAAGAAATATTTTAATCAGTTATGAAGTTGTGATAGCTGAGCAAGGACAAGCTGAATTTACTTGTTCTCAAGATGCTGCACCTATGTTTGGTTTGACAGAATATATATATATATATATATATATATGTGTGTGTATATATATATATATATATATATATATATATATATATGTGTGTATATATGTATAAATACATACATGTATATATATAAATACACACACTGTGTGCATCTGTATTTGACTGAAGATGTGAAAGTCCACCTAACCTTATGTGATCATTCCTCGGTGTCACTTAAACTTTTGACTAGTGTAGTAACACTTGGATAAGCACTGGACCTTTCCCTGCTTATCTTCTGGAGAGAGATTTCAGTGTTCCAACGTACTTTGAGAGGTTTATTTTCTGCCTTGGATGCAAAAGGTGAGGATTTCAGTGTAGAGTGGGAAAAGCGGAAAACAACTTTAAGGTATAAATAAGATGGAGAAATTTGGGATGGGAGACAAAAAAAAACTTTAGAGGAAGGTTGCAAGTCATTTAAAAACTTGTGGTTGTGGTGTGTGGGCAGAAGTTTGCAAGTGGACAACAGTTGGCAACTGCTTGAAGGGGAACAGAAGATTAGACAACATATGGGTAACTGTTATAACAAGAAATGTATGTAAATATGCTTTTTTTGTTAGAATAACCCAGTTCTCACAACATTTTGGCTTGAAGATCAAGGCACCAAAAGTTTGAGAGCAATATATAAAATGGTCCTGTATTTTTTTTTATTATTATTTTATTGGTACTAGGCTAGCTACCCTTGTGAATCATTTTAAGCCTAGTCAGTTTCCCTCTGAGAGAAACCTTTTAACTTGTGTGTGAGGTATACACCTTATCCCTTATAACACCCAAAAGGAGCCTAAATAAATGGTGGCCATCTTCTAAAGCTACTACAGTGTACTGAAGGAGGAGGAAGTTCTGGAACGGAAGGCGGTAGAGGTTCTGCATGTTTTTTTTGGTGGTTGGGGGGGGGGGGCTTTAAAAAGTTAGAAAAGGGAGATGTGTTAAATTTAGATGGAATATCTTGAGGAAATTGGGATGGTAATCAAGGGGCAGACCTCATGCAAATGAGTTCCAGTGACCTTTGGAAGCTGTAGGAAGCAGTTAATTTAGTGTGGTATGCATTATTTAATACTATATTAGGGCGACACGGTATACCAGATGATTGGAAAGAAGTGCTGTTAATAGTATTCATGAAAGAAGGGAAAGACCTTGGTTCTGTTTGGTATGTATACTAAATCATGATTAAAATGTCTTCATGTCCTTACTAGCTAAACAATGAATCCAGTGCATTGCATTACTTAATAAAAGAGGACCAATGTGTTTTTTTTTTGAGGGAAAACTAACTTTTGTTAACACCAATAAAGCATTAATTGTGCAAATAGAAATGGAAATAAGAACCCTTTCTTTTAAGTAGCTTAGACAATGAAAAAGCATTAGACAGAGTTAGTTGTTTTTTTTTTCTTCATTTGGTCATGGAATGCATATTTCCAGGGGGAAAATGCCCAGTTAACAAGGAAGATATAAAAGGATTCCCAGGCTATAGTAAGAGTAGAGAGCAGGATGTCAAGACTATTTGAATTGAGGGGTAGTAAGAAAGGTGCCTTGTTCCCCATTAGTATTGACTGTATTGAACTGTTACATGTGAAAATAAAGGGAGGCAGACAGTGGAGGTTATCGGGCAAGGTGTGCAGCATAAGCTAGCTTTATTTCTGGATGACTATATATTTGACTAACCTAGTGGCTGATATTTGTAAATTATTTGCAGTACTTGGACATTTCCAAGTTGTTTCAGGATATAAATCATGGAACCAAAACAAAAGCTATAAGAATGAATTTGTCCTTACATACGGGTTTTTTAAACAGTACCGGTTTGTGGAGACATAAACAGATGAGATGACAAGGAATTTAGTTGAGAAATGAAGCAAAAGAAGCAGCTGTATAATGTGGGAGGACAATTAACCAAAGATTCTGAGAGAAATTCAAATAAACTGCTGAAGGTGGATATAGCTAAGATGTAATTTATAAAAATTATATTTGTTACACAGGTACTAAACATAAGTCAGTCCTGTTTTTATTCTGAGGGATAAACTTTTGTCATACTATCAACATGGGGTTTAAGGGTTTCATTTGAGAGATGAAAAAGTCAGGGCTAATATGAAAAGTTCTTGATTTTTTTGTGTTTCACTATTGCAGTCATTACGCTTGGGTTATCTGCTTGCAGTAGCCCTCAGTTGGCCTGATTAACAAAGTCTTGGGTCCTGCATCAGTTGGTGTCCCTTCTTCCATGACGTCAGGTTGTCAGGGGTATAAAACCTGCATCCGACACCATTACAGCCATCTTTCTTGCTGTGCGGTGCCCGAAGCAGAAGCAGTTCGCAAGTGCCTGTCGGACGACTCCTGAAATTTTTGTTTAAGAATTTCAGAACCAAAGTCTTCAACTAAAGCTAAGTACCCCGTTGGGGAAACTTTTTCTTGCTCCTTACCGATGTCAGTAAAAGTTAATAATTGCATTACTTGTGGAAAGATTTTCATTCGTACTGTATTCCTTGCCTAGGACCTGACCATGATGTACCTTGCTGTCGGTTTTGTGCCTTATTTAATCAGCGCACTGTCTGTCGTCGATATATTTTCGCCTCTAAATATTTTGGTTCTCTGTTTAATTATCCAGAAATGTCGTTAGCTAGTTATCCGACTACCGGGATTCCAAAAAAACGCAAAGATAAAGACAGAGACAGGCCGCCGAGGTACAAATCTGCCGACGAAACTTCTCCTAAGCCAGTCGCCAGTTCGCCGGTACTCAGTAAGGCGCTTTCGCAGCCCCGATACCTGTTGCTTCTGATTCACAGGCATCTACTGAGACCCACTCGGAGTCCAGTATGCCATGAGATGCTTCACCAATGGAACCTACGGATGTCTCTGCCTTGTATGAGTCCGGAGCCGCTGTGCAGGCACTGGCTTCTGAGGGTGTATTCAGGCCTGCAGACTTGCATATTAAACCAATGCCTCCTTCTTAATTTAGGCCTAAATCTCGAACCATGCCTAAAAACCCGTCACCCAGGCTGCATGCTGAGGCCTCTATGCCTAAAAAACAAATGATAAAAATGGCTGAGGATCATATAACTCTAATCGGGGAAGCCAACTTTCCCCTTTTAAGAGACCTCGGACTGAACTTGTTTATGAATCTTCTGACCAGGATTCTGATTTTTCTGATTCTTCTGATGATCTGTATTTGCCTTTACCTACTTAGGAAGATTCTGATGCAGAGCACTCTATTCCCTCTGCTTCCCCTCCAGAGGATTTTTCTTTTGGTAAAACTTTACATACTCTAAGGGAGCATTTCCACTGGGAAAGCCAGGATTTTTCTGATTGAAAAAAGAGGCTTAGGGATTTCTTACTCCTGCCTCAGCATAGGCCTTTAGCTATTCCTATTCTACTAGACATTGTTGATGCTTTTTCTGAATCTAGTTTGGCCCCTGATTCCTTGGCTCCTGCTCCCAGAAAACCTGACGAGATATTACAGGGTTCCTGATTCACGCAAGTTCCTTTTTAAAAATCCTATTGCGGATCCAGTGACACTTTCACAGGGACCCAATGGCATTAAGACTTCTTCTGCTAAAAATCCTACCCCTTCTGATAGAGACTCCAGGGTGCTGGATAGATGGGGTAAGAAGGTTTACACTTCTGCAACCTCGGCCATTAGGGCTTTAAACTGCCAATTTAATTTGTTAATGTATCAGCAACATGTTATTGGATTGCTTAAACAGAAAATGATGATTCCTGACTGTGCGGAAAATAAAGAATTACAGGAGTTAATGCATTCTGATGAACAGGTTGGAAAACATACTTTGCAGTGTGGATTTGATTCATTAGGGGCCTCTTACAGGGCTGCTGTTACTGGATCTGTGCTCAGAAGGCATGCTTGGCTTAAGGAGCAATCTTTGCCTGATCATGTTAAAGCTAAATTGTTGGATGCTCCCTTAAATCAGGACCGCTTGTTCGGCAACAAGGCTGAGGAAGTTCTTAAAAAGATGGAAGATAAAGCTAAATTTCCAGGTCTTCTAGCAAGTTAGCACAATTATGCATGCCCGATG
>NC_056728.1:1409205353-1409242134 GCF_019279795.1 Protopterus annectens | reverse complement strand
GCATCTATAATTTTTATGCAAGGAAAACATTAACGTATATATATATTAAAATCAGACATTTATGCAAGAGAAAAAAACACCGGTATAATTGCATTTATGTACAGAAATTATATATTTTGCATATAACCATATGAAATCTTCAACTTTGGATAAAGCCTTTGAAGCAAACTAATGCTATAACCCTGTTGAAAAAGATTAACTAACTCTCATATATTTCATTAGACTAACACAGCTTAGCTCGTGCTTCTGAGTCATATTGATGTCATATATTTGATATGCATCATGTTAGTCCATTAGTGGGTTATTATGAATAAAAAAGTTAAACAGGTTTTCAGAATCTTAATTTTAAATTGACCAAACTGAACATCTCTACAGTCATCTTTCCCTGTACTTCACATTAACTCCTGGTTGTATTATAGGTTATTTTCATATTTATTTTATAGATCAGATGAGTTAATTTTTTTCTATTTTGTTTACTCTGTGTAATTTCCTAAATTAGTACCAGGCTAACTGTCCTTGTGGGCCTTTCCAAGCCCAGCAAATTAACCCATTTGAGAATCAAACCCTACACCTTGTGCCTATATGATGAACATCTTAACCACGTTATCAACCTCTCACCCTTTTAGACCTATTTATATTCTTTATATGCTCATTTGTTTTCTGATTTAATTGTTTGTTTGTATACCGTGTCTTGTACTATTATATTCCCAGGTTTTATATTTTAGCTATAATCCTAGTGTAGAGTGTCTTATAACAGTACATTTATATTTACCCTTGTATATTTGATGCTTCTTAATCTAGTACTTAAAAAAAAAAAAAAAAATTCCATAATAAATTGTTCTGAGATGCTAAGTTTTGTTGTTGAAAAGAGACAATAAGAGTCACAATCCTAAATTTTTCAGACGTGTCCTTTCATAGGCTAGTGTAGAAAATAACCTTTTGGTATACTGCAAGCAATCAAAAGTAACAGTAGTTTAGAATTCAATTCACCATTTTTTGCTTATTGTTTAACTTTTATTAGTTGACGTCCTGGCATATGCCTCAAAATATTATAATAATTTACTTTTAGACAGGAAAAAGTAACCTGGACAGTTCTTAGAATTTTAAAACTCCCACAGAATCACAAAATGCTTATGGTTGTAAGTAAGCTGCTTCAAGCTGGTTCTCATTGGAAGGGCTTGCAAATGAATGGTTTGTCCGCTACAGTTCACACACAAAACATTCATGAGTGAATCTAAGCCACCTCTACTTTATACATCAATCTCTCAAATCTTTCCAAACCACTAAAAAAATCTAAACTATTTTGAAGTATGTTAACCACTAAAAAGCAATTGTATTTTAAGAAGTAACATTTAATGATTCAGTAAGCACTATTTGTATGTGACGTTTAATATAGCAATAACCCACGCCTGGGTGTGGGTAATGCTAAATTTACCCACGGTTGGCGTGGTTTGGTCCCGAGGGCGGCCCGAGGACCAAACAAGCCAACCGTGGGTAATTTAGCATTACCCACACCCAGAAGTGGGTTATTGCTATTATACCATGACATTATTTAAGAAAAGAAACTATTACTTTTCTTAAATAATGGCATAGTATAATGCCTGTTTACTGCCCTTCCGCAGATGTCTTGGCATCCGCGTAAAGTTCTGATGTACCGCGCCTGCGCAGTACATCAGAGTTGTATAAAGCAACGGAGAAAGCAAGATCTCCGTTGTTTTTAGTCTCGCTATGTTAAATGAGTTTAACATAGCGAGACAGTTTAAAATAAGCAACGGACATCTCCGTTGCTTATTTTAAACTGTCTCGCTATGTTAAACTCATTTAACATAGCGAGATTAAAAAGCAACGGAGATCTTGCTTTCTCCGTTGTTTTAACACTGCCTCGCTATGTTAAATGGGTTTAACATAGCGAGAGCTTTAAAATAAGCAACGGAGATCTCCGTTGCTTATTTTAAAGCTGTCTCGCTATGTTAAACCCATTTAACATAGCGAGACAGTGTTTAAAAAAAAGAGTTATACTAATGGAAAAAAGTCCAGGCGACCGGACCTTTTTCCATTAGTATAACTCGATTTACAACGGGCACGCTGGCCAATCAGCGTGCACGTTTTGGGGGGATCATGGTATAATACAAAATAGACGGTCCTTTTTTTTAAAGGAGACATAAAATATAAATTTGCATTAAAAGGATGATAGTGTGATCCAGGTTTAACTTGTAAAAGTGTGCATGTTACTCTATTTAACATTCCAATAATTTTTATATGCAATACTTTTTTTTTTTATTTATTTATAGCGTGTGATAACTTTCCTCTGTACTATTGCATGTTGTATACAATCGATAGCAAGCGTTCAGAGCTGTGTAATAACTTGCAGTGGTTTAGAATGCAGTTTACTGTTTATCTAACTTGTATTCATTGACGTTTTAGCATATGCTTAATGTTATGATTTACTTTTAGATAGGAAGAAGTAAGCTGGACAGTTCTTAGAATTTTAGAATTCCCACAGAATCACAAAAGTGCTCATGACTCTTAAGTTGTTTCAGGCTTGTTTTCGTGATAAGGGCTTGAAAATGAACAGTCCATCAGTCAAAGTTCACACACAAACACCCCCAAGTGAATTCAAGCCAGCTCCATACCACACATAAATTCCCCAACCCCCCCCACACACACACAGAAAAAAAGCAATCTCAAAGTGTCCCAACCACTAAAAAGCCATGGCACATAAAGAAATTACTTTTAATGATTCAGCAAGAACTATTTGTATGAGAGGTTTCATATAAATACACATTTTTTTAAAGACTACGCACCATATAAACTTTCATTAAAATAATGACAGTTGCGTCTAATTCAAGTTTAACTTGTAAAGGTGAATGTTACTCTATTTGATACCATTCCAATGACTTTTATATATTTAAAAAAACATTTTTTTTTATACTTTGCTTTCAACATAGCATGTCTTTCCTGGATGCTGTTGCATGTGAAGTATACTATCAGTAGCACACTACTGGACCATTTAAGAACCCAGAATGTAGCTTAACATGCCTCTTTAGTGCCATTTGTTGCATTTTATATAATCTTGGTTTTTGTTGTATTTTATATAATCTTGTTACAGTTGAGTAGTGTACTATGAAAATATATCCATGTGCCACCTAACATAAGTTTCATCATAGTAATGATCAACTTATAATAAGATGAATCTCTTTAAAATCAGTGAAAATAAGTGAAATTTCATATATAGCTAAAAGAATCAAACATTTTAAAAAGGGAACTAGTAACCATTTGAAGTGGGGGAAAATAATTCACCTTGCAAAAAATGTGCAGTGCCTTAAGTATTCAAGCACTTACATTTGATAAGAATTCACAACCATGAAATCCATTGCTTTTCATTTGTCCTTTAGTTTTTTACGGTTTGTCTTTTATTAACCAACCATCTCTGGTTGCATTTCTCTTCAAAGATGTTGATAGATTCCAGTTCATTTCTTCTGTTTTTCTAGGAGTTTTTTATTTTTTTGCAAAGTCCATTGCATCTTCCAAGGTGTCCGTCTTTCTGGAAGGTAAATCATTATTTTTGCTGGAAACATGATTTGTGTTTATTGTTTTTCTTTAAGCTTTTAAAAAGTGGCCCACATGATTTTGTCTTTGACATCACAAATGTAGAATAGTCATTGTCAACTCCTGGTATTTCCTTTAATTTTAACTAGATAAGTAGTCCATGCAGCTTTTAAGACTAAATCCTTATCTTGGCTTGAAAAATATCTTGCCGCCATTGACCTTGGTGAAGGTGTAATTTTATTTATTTTTAAAAGATGAATTAGAAAGTGATACATGTGCCATTTTGGTGCCAAAGGCAAAGGTTTCAGGCAGGTTCACAGTTTTATGCAGCCAGATATTAAGGAAGTGAATCCTACAGTTTCCCACTTTTTCAGGAATTTCATAAATCCCCAGTGTAAATTGTTTTGTTTCAGAAGAAATTGTCTTCTCATTTTCAAGTAATCTTCCATCAAAATCAGAAATTGCTTCTTCTGTACTCGAGATTTGTGATTGAGATTCACTCAGTGCTTCAATTTGATTGTTTTACATTCCTCTCTCAAATTGTCCATTTGCTTTCTAACATATCGGTCTTTACTAAGTAACATTGTGTTCCGTAAATGCTGTATGTTTTTTTTTTTTTTTCCCAGTACTGTCCTCTACACTGGGCTCTAAGTTGCTCATTCTGAGACCATTGGTTCTTTCTAGTTTTCTTGACAGGAAAAAGCAGTTAAGTTTAAAACTTCCTTTTTTGTAGTAAATCTTTCAGCAGATGTTAAACTATAAATCCAAGCTTTGAAAGGTTCTTTGAGTTTTTTAGTAAACATCCTGTCAGAGAAGTTAAAATGAAGCAGAGGTAAAAAAAAAAAAAAAAAAAAATGAAATGCTGTTAACTGCTCACCATCTTGGCCACTCCCCCATTGCCTTGTATTTTCAGTGACGCTATAATTCATGGATCTATATGCAGGATGTCACTGGTATACCATTCTGCATTTAAATGTGACCACAAACTGGAATCGTCCTCCAAATAATAATTTTATCTTATGTTTAAAGACTTCATCTTATTGTACAAAATTAGTATATTTGAAGTCTTAATGTTCAACTATAACCGTAACTCCCAAAATATGACATGGCTACTAGTTATGTGAGTAATGTATATAGTCACATAGATAAGTACTGACCGTTTCTAGCAGAACTAAACAAAATGAGAAATGTAAGAGGAAATTAGCCTGGTGATCCACATGCATAAATAGAGGATAAGAAAACCCAACAGTCGTAGGATATACAGCAAAAGTGAAGAGCCACAGTCAAGGTTAATATCAAAAAGTTAAAGTTACTGAAAAAATACTGTTAGGAATACAAAAGCACCCCATGAACTTGGTTAACTATAATTACATACCCATCTTTACTAAACTCAGAAAACTAAAAAATAAGACCAACATTAGCCTGAACTTATTCAAAATGGTGCTACCTATGTGAATCTGTGGATATCTCAAACTCTCTAGCAAACAAACTGCATGCAAATTTCATCCCCAAGAGAATGGTACAAAACCCACATATCCCAAAGGATCTTAAACTCTAATCACTAAAGAAAAATTGGCAAAGGTTACTTTTCCAAAACCAAAGATGCATCCTTCATTGGACCTGATAACATGTCTTGCCTGTCTACTTATGGTGGACCCATGCCTACAACTTTTCGACCTGAGCTTAGCTACTGACTTTGTACCAGCGGTATGGTGCACAGCAGTTGTGATGTCACTCAACTATGGCACCCCCATTACAGACCCAGGAAACAACTGATCCATTAGTTTGACAAGCTTCAACTGCATGGCCATGGAATAGATCATAAATGACATGAGACCGCAGTAAATAATTTCAAAACTTTTTCCATCTTTAATGTGACCTATAACCTGTACAATTTAATTGAAAAATAAAGGTTGCGTGTGTGTGTTTCTGTGTGTGTGTGTTTCTGTGTGTGTGTGCGCGTGCACACTTGCGTGTGTGTATAATATATATATATCTGTGTGTGCGGGTTATTTTAGGCAGGGTTATCCATTAAAAATGAGTAGATTAGTGTCGCTGTTTAGGTATGCACGTTACTGCCAGTATGTCATGTAGCTGGACATACTGGCAGTGAAGTGCATACACGCCACAACTGTCAGGGCTTGTGTCTTACTCACTGCAATTGATCACAAGTTTCCCCCACATAAGTCATAGAAACAAGAATTGTGCTTTTGCCTCACTTTTTATTTTTAACAAATTTTAAACATGGGCTTGGGTCCAAACATGGCAGTAATGACAGGTAAAACTGCAGCTTCAGCCAGTAACATGTTTTTTCCATACTGTTAGTATGTTTAATCAAAAACCCGTAATCGGCTATCAACATCATCCACCCTTAGCGAAGGGAAGGCGACTCATGAAAAACACCATGTAACCTACTAACATTTAAATAGCTGAAGACCAAGGATTGCTGCTTTCCCTATTTTGTGTCGAGATTTTCAGTAAAGGTGCTAAACTGTCCCAGTTTGGGAAGCAATGCCCATAATTTTACACGGAATGAATGATGCAGTCAGTCAGTTCCCTAATAAGTCTATTAAGATCACTTCGGGAAACATCTTGATGATGTGATTCTTCCTGTCATTTGTGGCATTTAGCATGCATTTTCAGTGGGACCTGATCATATGTTTAGACATTGTTAAAAATAAAGCTTTAATGAAAACCGTATGTTAAGTTGTCAATCTCGCCTTCATTCTTGCTGGATGGGTTCGGAGCCGATCCTCGGCTCCGACTCGGCACTAGCTTTAGCTCGAGAACTCCTTTTACCAGCTCGAGGCAACCCTATATCCCATGATGCAAGGCGGAACTACCTCAGATCTCGTTTGCCGCTTAGCGAAAGAGGTCTCCTTTGCCAGCTGAGGTAAGTTTTTCTTGTTAAAGAAAAAGTTTAGTTAGGGGTTTAATTTCCCTTCAGTGTTAGGTTAGCCTGTATTTAGTACAGCCCACCCTATTCCCTTCCTTTTTAAACTTTCAAAATAGTTTTTTCCAGTTGATCTTTAGTCAGGCCTAGTTCCCCAAGTTATTCCCTTCCTGTGTGTCTGTGTAGGGATTAAGTTGTGTGTTTGTGAGGACTGTTTGTGTATATCCTTTTAGGATGTCTAGGGAAGGCAAGGTCTCAGGTTTCAAGAAGTGTGACCAGTGCTGTCAGAAAATGTCCCTGACAGACGGTCACACTTCTTGTGTGTATTGCCTGGGGCCTTTGCACCTGCAGGACTCCTGTGCGTTGTGTCATGCTTTTAGCCAGAGAGTCCTGCAGGAAAGGAGGAACAAGTTGATCCTCCGAGGTTTGTTAAAACCTGAAGATTCTCCTCCTAAGCAAGGGGCAGGAAAACCTCTTAAGTCACCGAAGGCTCAGGCTACAGTGTCCAAGCCTCCTCCGGTGGCTCCGGCTCCGTCGGAGCCGACATCGGCTCGGCTGGAGCCGATACTTCTTCTGCTAAAGTAGTGGGTTCGGTGCCGCCGGCTCCGATACCGGACTACTGTTGCCTTGTCGGCTCGGCTGGAGCCGACACTTTATCCAGCATCGGAGCGAGATCCTCGGCTCCATCTGGGGTTCAAGGACTTCGGCTCCGATGGCTTCGCCCGCAAGAGATCCCGGTCCCCTTCGATACTAAGTATTCACTCGGCCCGGGTCTCCTCTTTTGTCGGAGCGGAGCCATCGGAGCCGATCTTCGAGATCTTCCAGGCTGTCTGACCACGATTTGGAGAGGGTGGTAAGCAGGCTGTTGAAGTCTCAGGCACTGGCCCAAATGCTCCATAGCCCGTCTCAACAGACTTCGGCTATAGCCCCAATTCTTGACATTCCTCCTCCGACTCCACACCAGAGTTCGGAGCCGGAGCTTCTTGGGACAGAGACTGTTTCGATGCCGGAGCCGATACATCCTTCGGCTCCGTCATCCTCGGCTCGATCTCCTCCTTGAGACTTTCCTTGGAGGGATCCGTCGTCGGGTTTCCACTGTCGGCTCCGAGGGGGCTAGTGGCATCGGACCCTTGTCCGACCCCGCTCTCCCTCTCGGAGCTTCAGCTTTGGTAAGCTCGGCGCCGACATCGGCCTCTGAGCCTTCTCTCTCCTTGGAGCCGACCATTCCTGTTTCTTCGGAGCGGGTGTGTTCAGGTCTCCCGGGGAGAGGAGCCTTTGAGGTGATGAGGAGTGTCCTGGCCTCTGAGCCTGGTCAACGGTCTATCCCTCTAGCTCCTCCCTCATCAGTGCCTGCAGATGCCTCTTGCCAGCCTCTTGCTCTCAGGCCCAGGGATCCATCGCCCCAGGTTTCCCCACTGGGAATTTCCTCCTCTTCCGAGGTTTCTCCTGATCCTGCAGGGGAACCCCTCGGAAGAGGACGGTAAGAGGAAACACACAGACTCCCTGAGTCTACTACATCTGATACCGACTTAGATGAGTCGGAGGGTTCCCTCGGTCCCCTCTGAGGATGTCTCATTTTCAGACATCCTTGAGCTCCTCAAACAGAGGGGCAATTGGCCTTCCATTGACCCTTCCGAGCATGAGTCGGTATACCTGCAGGCTTTTGGATCCCGACCCTCCACCTCCTGGGTGTCTCCGGCTTTCGACCCACTCATGCGACTAGTGGCTCGGAAGGCGGGGCTCCAGATTCTGTGGAACCTGTCCCCAGGAGACCATCCAAGTTCATCACGGCCCCTTCGGACAAACAGTTCCTGTCCAAAGGTGTCTCTGTGGATGCTATGGTGGTGGCGGCCACTAAGAAGGAACTGGCAGATCCTTCAGTACCTGTCCATCCTCCTAATAAGGATTCTAGGACCATGGACAGGTATGGAAAGCGGATGTTTTCTTCAGCGACCTTTGTAATGCGTTCGCTGAATTACCTTTGTCACTTCACCAGGCTTCAACGAGATATTCTCAAGGAACTGGGAGAAGTAGTCCAGGATCCTTCAGCTGCTGGGGCTCAAGAAAAGATTGCCTCTCAGCTAGCTATCCTGAATTCGATATCTAACTCCTCCATGCGGCTCATATCTTATGCAGCCGATGGAACGAGCAGGGCCGCAGGCACAGGTGTTGCTCTTAGACGCCAAGCCTGGATGCGGCTGTGTAATTTTGCGGACCCCTTTAAGGCGTCCTTCACCAACACCCTTTGACGGTTCGGCTTTGTTCGGACCTCAGGTGAAGGATACTTTGACCAGATGTGAACAGGACGGTAAAACTCTTTCTGCCGTTGGAGTCCAGTTTTCCACTCCTTCTAGACCATATCCCAAGGGTCAGAATGCGGGGAAGGTGTGGTTCCGTAAAGCCCAAGGAGCTACACCGACACACGTGGTCAGTTTACCCCAGAGGCAGAGGGGGTAACAATAATAGACGCCGCCCTAGAGGCAGGGGGGGTCCTCAGAACCAGGGCAACAGGGAGCCTCTTCCTGAGAAGCCCTTTCAGCATCCCTGAGGTGTTGCCCGACTGTCCACCCTTGGAGGCAGTCGGGGGAAGAATTTCGCTGTACCCAGTAGCCTGGCAATCCCTATCACAAGACAAGTGGGTACAGTAGATTATATCCGAGGGTTACAAAATCCCCTTGAAGGTTTCCTGTACCTCTACAATCCCTTCCAGACATCTCACCCGGTCAAAGGGATTTGGCAAAACAGGAAGTTTCAAAACTCCTGGCAAAAAGAGCCATCCAAACAGTGCCGGCAGACCAAGTAGGATCCGGCTTCTACTCAAGATTCTTTTGGTCCCCAAAAGGACGGGAGATTGGAGACCAATACTAGACCTAAGCAGACTAAACAAGTCTGTCAGAAAGGCAAGATTCCGGATGGTCACGCTGCAATCCATTCTGCCCTTTCTGGGCAAGGACAACTGGATGTGCTCGATAGACCTTCAGGATGCGTACTATCATATAAAGATTCACAGACGCTCCAGAAGGTTTCTCCGCTCGGCTGGGAGCCAGTCATTACCAATTCAGAGCACTGCCCTTTGGCCTCACTTCAGCCCCCAGAGTGTTCACCAAATGCATGGCAGTGGTCACAGCTCACCTGAGACGCCGAGGATTCCAAGTGTTTCCTTATTTGGACGACTGGCTCCTCTCCGCCACCTCCAAGGATCAGCTTCTTCGGTCCAGAGACTACACCTTACAGCTTTGCAAGAGTCTAGGAATTTCGTGAATTTGAAAAATCCTCTCTGCTGCCTTGCCAATCTATCACCTTTATAGGCGCAGAGTTAGATACCGTCAGAATGTTAGCCAGGCTAACAAATCAAAGAATTCTGGACATCCAAAAATTTGTTCAGCTTCTGTTACTAAGCAACAGGGTCAAAGCCAGGTTTGTCTTGAAAGTTCTAGGCCTAATGGCTGCAGCCATTGTTCTTCTTCCACTGGCTCGCTTTCACATGCGTCTCCTGCAGTGGATGTTATTCACGCAGTGGTCTTACCACGATCTGCCCATGAGACACGAGATCTTAGTGACACAGTCTTGCAGGGCTCATCTACGATGGTGGATATCTTCCCCTCTTCTTCATCAGGGCCGACCCTTTGTTCCCCTCCTCCAGTTGCCACACTCACCACGGATCCCTCTCTGATCGGCTGGGGGGGGCATTATCAGGCCAGGATGGTCCACGGGACGTGGCAACCCATAGAATACCACCTGCACATAAATGTCCTAGAGATGAGAGCAGTGCTTTTAACGTTGCAAGCCCTCGACGACTTTCTTCCCACAGGGACTATTGCAGTACAGACGGACAACATGTCCGTGGTCTGGTACATCAACAAACAGGGCGGAACCAGGTCCTATCCCTTATGTCGAGAAGCTCTCAGACTTTGGCAATGGGCGATCTCTTCTCAGCGGTTTCTGATAGCAACGCACATCCCGGCAGGTCCAACCTATTGGCGGACAGGCTAAGCAGATCTATTCTGATGCCTCACGAATGGTCTCTCAATCAGTCTGTAGTGGATCAGATTTTTCTGAAGTGGGGCACCCCTTGTTGCGATCTTTTTCGCTACCCCTCAAAACAGCAAGTGCCCAGATTACTTCACACTTTTCCTCTTCCAGGCCAACCCTTGAGAGACTCTCTAACCCAGGATTGGCCTCCGGGACTTCTTTATGCTTTTCCTCCCTTTCCATTGATTCCACAAGTCATTCAGAAAGCCACCGTTTTGAGAGCCAAATTGATCCTCATTGCTCCATATTGGCCTCGAAAAATTTGGTTTCCGTCTCTACATCATCACCTTCTGGTGCAGCCCTGGCATCTGGACCCAGTTCCGGATCTTTTGATCCACCAGTCGGGTCAGCAGCACCGGGCCATTCATTCTCTCAACCTCACTGCTTGGTTGCTCCACTTCCTTCCCTAGCCAGGCTACCAATGATTTCTGACTCAGTCAGGGACATTTTAGTGTCTTCTTTAAAGTCGTCCACTAGAACTGTTTATGCTAGCAAGTGGCGACGTTTTTCTATTTGGGCAAACGCCAGAAATATTGATCCTTTCACCGCTCCTATACATTCTGTTTTGGATTTCCTGGCGGAGGTTTTTCATTCGGGATCGTCATCATCTACAGTCAAAGTACAATTGGCTGCTATTTCCAAATTTCATGTTGGCTTGCAGGACAATAACATCATGTCTCATAGGTTATGCAAAGCCTTTTTGAGAGGAGTTTTTCTCCTAAAACCGCCTGTGAAACATCCTCCTCCGCAATGGGATCTGAACTTAATGTTGGCATCCCTTATTCTACCTCCTTTCGAACCGTCTGCTACGTGTTCTTTAAAGTTGTTGACATGGAAAACTATATTTTTGCTGGCTGTTACTTCTGCAAGAAGAGTTTCTGAGATTCAGGCCCTCTGTATTCGTTCACCTTATCTGGTGTTTCATAAGGATAGGGTTTCTCAGAACTAACCCTTCCTTTCTTCCCAAGGTTGTATCTCAAGCCAATATTAACCAATCTATTGATCTACCAGTTTTCTTTCCTAACTATGCTGACAGAGCTGAACAGAAGCTGCATTTTTTGGATGTTCATCGTCAGCTCAGGTACTACTTGCATAGGACTAAACAAATTAGAAAATCAGACCAATTGTTTGTCTCCTATGCAGAAAACAGGATGGGTCTTCCAGTATCTAAAGTGACCTTATCTAGATGGTTGACTTCCACCATTTCCTATGTGTACTCTCTCAGGGGCAAACAACTATCTTCTAAGCCAAAAGCACATTCGACCAGGAGTCTATCCACTTCTGTAGCCTTTCAGGATAGACTTCCCATTGACACTATTTGTGCAGCAGCTACTTGGGCCATGCCTCATACCTTTGTGTCTCATTACAAGTTGGATTTGGCCTCCAGAGATAGGGCCAGTTTTGGTTCCACTGTTCTCAAGAGTCTGTTCCATTGAGCCACCCGGGATACAGGTGCTAGGGACGCGGTCCCATCCAGCAAGAATGAAGGCGAGATTGACAACTTAACATTTAGAAGTTATGTACCTACCATAACGTTCCATGTTAGTTGTCTTCTCTCGCCTTCTTTCTTGCGTCCCTCCCTCCTTCCCCCTGGCCTGGACAGATCTTGGAGAGTTCCTATTAGATTGCTTCCTCTGGCGCATTGTTATGAGGACTTCTTTTAGGAACCATGGTTCCTAATTGTATTAGGATAACTCTTTAGCAGGGTTAGTTAGCTGCCAAACGAGATCTGAGGTAGTTCCGCCTTGCATCATGGGATATAGGGTTGCCTCGAGCTGGTAAAAGGAGTTCTCGAGCTAAAGCTAGTGCCGAGTCGGTGCCGAGGATCGGCTCCGAACCCATCCAGCAAGAAAGAAGGCGAGAGAAGACAACTAACATGGAACGTTATGGTAGGTACATAACTTCTAATTTTGTGTGCTTGCTTTCTCTGAAGGATTCCTTCCACTCGGTGAAATAAATCCCTTCGTTAGGGTAGGAGTGGATTTTATTTAGTTGTGTTGGGTTGCCACTCTTTTGCCACACCGTGTTGATTTCCAAGTTTGTAGTAAATCACTTAAATTTTATTATGGCTTTATTTACCACATATTATAGCATTTTGTAAAACGTTGCTGTTATTTGTATAGATTTTAACTTGTAAGTACAAAATGTTAGTTTAAATGTAACTAATGGCATAAATTGCAAAGACTTTTTTTGATGACAGAAATGAAAAATATAAATAGAATTTTGTTATGGCACTGGATGATAGCACTAGATGCACAGGGTAATTGGTGGCTGCAACACGCAATTTGCAAACAAGCATATTTTCCTTTGATCCATACAGGTGAACGTGGTCACCATACTGCTCAACGTTTCAGGGCAAGAAATCTGGAAAAATCCAAAAATGGTTGGTGGGACAAAGGCTCAAAAACAGGGACAGATTTTAAATGTTGTTCTTATAAACTTAGAAAGTTGCTAGAATAACAGGATTTGTGTTAGCATGATTTTTCTGAAAGTTCTGAATTCTAAACAATTATCTGTCGTCTTACAATATTCCAAAACGTACATGCTGATTGGTCAGCGTGCCCGTTGTAAATCAGACTTATACTAATGGAAAAAGGTCCGGTCGCCCGGTCTTTTTCCATTAGTACAAGTCCTTTTTAAGCATACGCGCATGCGTAGTACATCAGAACTGGCGCAGAATACTGGATAGCTGCAGAAGGGCAGCACGGAAGCTTTGTACAATGCCATTATTTAAGAAAAGTAAGTATTTTTTTCTTAAGTAATGTGATTGAATAATAGCAATAACCCACTTCTGGGTGTGGGTGATGATGGATTTACCCACAGTTGTCTTTGTTTGGCCACTCTGGCTTCGCCCTTGTGATCAAACCACACCAACCTTGGGTAAATCCAGCATTACCCACATCCAGATGTGGGTTATTGCTTAATTATTTAATGACTTCAGTACTCTGGGATTTTGCCAAAAAAATGCAGTTTTTAAGAAACCCATTAAAATACAAGGTCAAAGTCTGGCCAGTTGTGAGACATGGTGGTCATTCACCATCAGTAGCAGATGGCAAATCATGAATTGATGTGCTGTTTTCATTTTTATTGATGTACTGAATCATATTTTCTATGAATGGATTTACTACTGGAGTTGAAGCATGCCTAGTGATTTAGGTAGTCAGTATTCTGTTATTCAAAGTCTCCTAAATTTGAGGGTCTCTGTTACTGTATGTAGATTTCATTTAACAGAAAGTAAGCATTGCAAATAAAATATTAATATGCCATGAATGTAACTTGTTTTCATTACAATTTAATCTCTTAATGTGTTAGTGGTACATCTGGCTCCATGTCTTGAGTGCCACTGGCTTCCTATTTAGGGGACTTTGTGTTCCACCGTCTGCAAGCTGCACTATAATAGGTTTGCAGAAGAAACTGATGACCTGATTTGTAGGATCAGGTTCCCTGGCAAAAATGATGGCTATGTTCTGATTACCACAATAGAATGTTAATCTTTACAAAGAAATCGTCTGTTGGAGCACTTGCACATAAAAGTTATTTAGAGAACTGTCTTCATAAAGACAGAGGTTACAGTGTGTTATTATGCAACACCTACTGTTTCCACAATTCTAGAGTAAGACTTAAAGGGATCACATGAGGAGATGCTCAGAAGTGTACTTGATGGCAGAGCACCTTGGTCCAAAGGTTGATGACTGGCTTTTTATTCTTATCAGAAGTGAAGCCATGTGCTGTCAACAGTCAGTTCAGGAGAAGGCACACTGCTGTCAAGTAATCTCCTTTTTTTTTTTGCTGGATTGGGTCACTTGGCAGGGGTGATTGCTGGACAGATCCAGGAAACCACAACCTGCAGAGGTCTATTGGCAATTTTTAGCTGATGCAACTGTATGGGATAACTTGAACTTCCACCTTTAGAAGACCTCCCGTTTACCTGCAAAAATCGGCAGTGGTAATTTAGAATGGATCCTGTTCAAGATTTCAGTAGATTTAGGCTGTTGATGCTTGCTACCACCTTAAGTGGTAATTGCTAGTCTTGACAGTAACCTAAATTCTGCTAGTGGGGAGTTGAGGGTGGGAGAAGCTCTCTGGTTTACAAAACAAAAACAAAAAAGACAGTAAGTGAGGCTGTGGCAGTGTTATATCTTTTGTCTCTGTCTCAATCAAAAAGAAAGTTACCATGCCATGGTTTTCAAAAAGTTTAAATGCATCTCTGTGATCAGGCAATAAACTGATGTTAGCTGGAAGACCTATATTGCACCTTCCAATAACTCTTTGTTGTACTGGGTTTTCCTGCATGTTTGATTTGCCTTTTAACTTGCTGGTGCTGTTCCACGTGTATGGAATTGTCTTAAAATCACTTTTTGGAACATGCTGACATTACCTGGCATGTATTGTGGTATAAAAGGTGTACTGTGTGAGGCTTGGGTCCAAGCCTTGATATTTATTTTGGTGAATACCTTTGCCTGTGTCATAAGTGATATTTTAATAATCATAAATTTTATATAAATGAAAACAAACCATATTGACATAATCTTAGCTGCAAGCTTTTCACATCACAAACCATGTTGATACAACCCTAGTTGCAAACATTATACATAACTTATCTACACAATCATTGTTGGTCAAACATTACATAGCTCATTCAAATCCTGCCTCATTCCTCTCCTGTATGTATTATTCATGCAATTCCCAATCTGATGTTAATGTTCTTTCCATTCACCACTGATGGGTTCTGTTTCGTTCCTTTGGAACAGAGTCAGCCTATTACCAACTTGCGCCAGCCAAAAACTGTAGAGCTAAGCATCTACCCGCACTGCCAGTCTCCCTCTTACCTCAGATCTCGTTTGCTGCGTAGCCGTAAAGCTGCGTTTCAGCCGAGCTCTCCGCTAAGTGGAATCTTTTTTGATATTTTGTGTGTAAAACTTGTTTCTAAAAATTTGTGAGCTGTATTCTTTTCCTGTTGAATTACAGTAGTTTTAGAAATATTTCTCTCTTCCCTACCCATTGGTAACCCTTTTCAGTACCATTGCTTGTTCGGCCCTTTTCTCTTTACCCTTGGTGGTATTCCTTGAGTACCCTAGCTGGTATTCCTTCCCTGTTCTTTTGGCGTGTTTTGATATTGGGTTAATAATTTCTGCGTGTCTTTAAATCTTTTCTGACTTAGGAAATTTCGAGTTTCACTCATTCTGAAGTTTTGAATTGTTTACTTCTCAAGATGTCGAGAAGAAAGGTACATTGGGTTTCAAACACTGTACCTTGTGTAATGGTAAACTACCTAATAGTGACTCTCCCAATGATTGTATTTATTTTTTGGGGGTGCCCCACCTTTTCGTGCAACCTCCCTGTGGAATTTGCGAAAGTTTCAGACAACACACTTTGAACGAGTGCAACAATAAACTAATTTTGAAGGGACTGCTTAAGTCCTCCTTTTCAGAGGCCCTTTCTGCGATGGAGGACTCAACCCCTCTTATGGAAGTTTAAGAAAAGGCCCCATTCCATCCCCACTTCACCCTCTGGTGACCAGGGTAAGTCTGTGAAACCTAAAATTCAAAAGTTGTCCTCTGAGCATAAGTCTGCCTCCTCAGCACAGTCTTTGGCTGCTTCGAGTACTTTGACTATTGCTATATTGGTGCCAGCTTCATCGCCGACTCCGTTAGTTCCTCTGGCACCAACTATAGATCTCTCCTCGCCTGCTACGACTTCAGCACCTCTGGCTTTTTCCTTCGGCCATTCTGGTTCCGATGCCGCCTGCTCAGACGTCGTCCTTGGACTCCCCCCCGGCGCCTGTAGTGGACCTCACTGAAGCTCTGGGTCTGTCCCTTTGGTTCTCAGATCCTGCTGAACTGGTCCTTCCTCAATCTTGTGATTGGGCGGCGGGCTCCTTTGTTTGGGGGGGATGGTTCCGTGTGGCCCTTAGTTTCCATCCTCTGTGCTGGTAGCCTTGTTTGCAACGATACAGCTTGAGGCTCCATCCTCTGGATCTGTTTCGAACGAGCAGTGTGTCCCCAGATCCGAGGTTGTCCTCCTTGTTTCCAGGCTCCCATTCCTCTTTGGGCAGGCCTGCTTTCTATGTGATGGAGAGGGCTCTCGCTTCCGGAAGCATTCTGTCGACGTTGGAACCCCAGTTTTCTTCCCCTGAGCTACAGCTGCTACAGACAATTTCCCCGGACCCTGGGAAAGAAACCCGCAGGAAACCCAAGTTCAGGGTACCCAGTCTTCAGAAGCCCCCACTGAGGAGCCCCCATAGAAGAGATTGCGCAAGAGGAAGCACGTGGACTCGCCTGAAGAGTCTCTAACAGAAGACACGGATTATGATGATGGTGAAGGGTCCCTATGGTCTCCCCCTGATGTCTCCTTTGGAGACCTTCTTGAAATATTAAAGCAGAGGGGTGACTGGAAGCCCTTCAACCCTTCCTCTGAGGAGTCTGTGTTCCTGCAGGCTTTCCGTGCCCGGCCGTCTACCTCATAGGTGACCCCGCCTGCTGACGAGTTAGTCCAGCTCATAGTGCAAAGCGCATGGAAGAACCCTGATTCTATTGAGGTGATCCCTCGGAGAACTGACAAAAATTCTGTCCCCTCCCGAGGAGAACCCACACTGGTCCAGAGGGTTACCAGTTGGCGCTATATTGGTGGCGGCCACAAGAAAGGATCTGCCTGAAGAGTTCTGCTGTCCATCCGCCCAACAAGGAGTCCTAGGCTGTGGACTGATTGGGGAAGAAAGTCTTTGCATCAGCGACCTTTGCCAGTCTGTCTGTAAACTGTTTGGCACATTTTACGAGGCTCCAAAGAGACTTTATCTCAGAACTCTCTGGAACACTTGCAGGGCAGGTGTATGACTAGGTATGGGACAAAGTGGCCTTTCAGCTTGCTACCCTGGAATCTATCTCCCAACTCGGCCATGAGGTTGCTTTCACATGTAACTGAAGGGGCGGCTAGAGCTGCGGGTTCAGGCATAGTTATGAGGCGTCATGCCTGGATGTGCATTTGTGACCTTGCAGATCCCTTCAAGTCTTCATCTCTGAATGCTCCCATCGAAGCATTTTCCCTTTTTGGATCTAAAGTGAAGGACACGTGCTAACAGGATGGCAAGACCCTATCTGCCATAGGCCTTCATTTTTCCAACTTTCAGCATTCCTTTTCCAGGAACCAGAGGAGTGGGAAGATGAGGCACAAAAAAAATCTCATGGTCCTTTCCCTGCCGTGTGTGGTAATACCCCCAAAGGCAGAGGGGGTAACCATTCTGGAAGATGCCCCTTCAGAGGCAGAAGGGGGTCCATGTAACCAAGGCTCCATAGACTTTCTCTGATCAGTCTTACCAGTGCTCCTGAAGAACTGCCCAATTGCTTGCCTCTGGAAGCAGTCGGGGGTCGTTTCTCTCTGCAACAAGCTGCCTGGCAATCTGTTACCATTGATCGTTGCATGCAGAGTATAATTACCAGAGGTTACACCATTCCCCTAATTTCTTATCCCAAACTTCCAACAAAACTTCCTAACTTTCCACCCGGTCAGAGGGAAGAGGCAGAAATAGAAAAGCTATGCCAAAAAAAGTCATCCAGTCAGCCCCACCACACCAATGTGGATCCAGATTTTACTCAAGATTTTTTTTGGTGCCGAAAAATACAGGAGACTTTAGACCCATTCTGGATCTCAGCAGCTTGAACAAGTCTGTCGCCCAAACTAAATTCCAGATGGTCACTGTTCAGTCCAGCCTCCCTTTTCGAAGGGAGGGCGATTGGATGTGCTAGATAGATCTCCGGGATGTTTATTACCACTTCAAAATGGACAAGTGCTCCAGGAGTCTGCTTCGCTTCCGGCTAGGAGCCAATCATTACCAGTTTTGTGCCATGCCGTTTAGTCTTTCTACGGCCCCCAGAGTGTTCACAAGTTGCATGGCAGTGGCTACAGCACACTTGAGACTGCAAGGATTCTGGGTGTTTCCATATTTGGACGATTGGCTCCTCACGACCCTACCAAGCGTCTTCTAGTAACCGCTCTACAATACACATTTTCTCTGGCAGAGATTTTGGGGATAACTGTGCACTGGGAGAAGTCAAATCTGGTCCCTATCCAGCAGGTAGAATTTATCAGAGCAGTCTTCAACACCCAATCCTGTCTGGTATCACTCCCAGCTCAGTCTCCAGAGATTTGAGGCTTCAACTTCAGGTAATACTCTGTCAAAGCAAAGTCTCAGTGAGAGAGGTTCTTCAGGCCCTAGGATCCATGGTAGCTTCAGTCCCGATAGTGCCTCTTGCCAAGCTGCGCATGTGATTTCTCCAAAGGCTTCTTTCTCAGTGGTTCCCGAATCATCACCCTGTACATTCCCAGATCCAGATGACCAACTCCTGAAAGCAGGAATGTCTTTGGTGGATGAGGCCAGACGCAGAACTTTGGAGCCGCTCATTCCAATCCCCTCAGCCCAAGGCCGTTGTGACCATGGATGCTTCCCTGATAGGGTGGAGGGGCTATTTCCAGGGAAAGACAGTTCAAGGCACATGGTCCCCTCTGGAGGCTAATCTGCGTATCAATTTTCTAGAAAGAGTGGTTCTGTTAGCATTGCAGGTATTCCATCTGGTTCTTCCTTCTGGGACAATTGCAGTTCAGTTAGACAGTATGTCAGTCTGGTGTATCAACAAGCAAGAAGCAACCAAGTCCTACCCCTTGTGTCGAGAGGTCATTAGGATTTGGCAGTGGACGATAGCTTCCAACTGCTTCATGATGACGCATATCCCCGGGAGCTCCAGCATGATTGTGGACAAGTTGAGCAGATGGAGCCTCCTGCCTCAGGAGTGGTCCCTCAATCCTGATATGGCGGCAGAAATCTTTGGCCACTGGGGCCAGCCGTGCTGCAACCTTTTTGCCTTTCTGAACAAGTGCAGCAGCTATTTTGCTGTATTCCCCCCAAAGGGGGAGTCCTTGAGGGACGCTCTGATTCACGATTGGCCCACGGGACTTCTTTATGCTTATCCCCCATCTCCCTGATTCCACAGTTCTTGAAGAAATTTAATCGGTTGAAATACGAAGTGATCCTCATAGCCCCTTTTTGGCCTTAAGTTTGGTTCCCCTTCCTTCGGCCTCCTCTGGTTTACCCGCCGTGGATTCTGGACCCTCTTCCAGACTTGATTGCTCACCCCCCAAGGGTTGAGCCACCCGAATCTGTCCAGTCTCAAGCTGACATCTTGGTTTCTTCTCTTCCGTTAGTTGCCAGGCAGGTTTATCTCACCTCACCTGTGTAGGGATAGTATTTTGGGCTCTCCTAAACCAAGACAAATGGAAGAGGTTCTTTCTCTGGTCAAAGGATAACATACTAGACCTGTGTTCGGCTCCGGTCACAGCGGTTTTGCAATACTTGTCTTAAGTTTTTGTAAAGAGGATGCCGCAGCCTCTACCATACGAGTACATTTGGCTGAAATTTCGAATTGCCATAATAGATGGTATGCCTCATCTCACTACATTTATGTAAAACTTTTCTCTCAAAGGAGTTTCACACATCAGGGCCCCAGTCCAACCTATAGAGCCATGGAATCTCACTGTTAGTCCTATAGTCTTTGACTCAAACCCCCCCCCCCCCTTTGAACCTGCAGCGAAGTGTGACCTGAAATTTTTGTCTTGGAAATCCTTATTCTTGGTAGCCTTTATGTCAGTCAGGTGGGTATCTGAGCTATAGGTGTTGTGCATCAAAAGATCCTGTTTAGTATTTCACAGGGACAGAGAATCACTCCGGATAAATCCATCTTTCCTCCTCAAGGTTATTTTTGACTTCTCCATCAGTCAGTCCATTGACCTACCAGTGTTCTTTCCGAACTTTTCTAATAAAGGAGAGTACTGCCTACATTCCTTGGATGTACACAGACAACTGAGATTCTGTTTAGACAGAACCAAAATTATGCGCAAGTCAGACCAGCTTTTCATTTCTTTTTCTGGACCTAGAATGGGAAATTCTGTATCCAAGGTTACTTTTTCAAAATGGCTAAGGGACTGCATATGCTTCCCTTACTCTTCCACAAAAGAACCTATGCCACTGGTTAAAGCCCATTCCACTAGATCTATGGTGCCATCTGTAGCTTTCCACTCCAGGGCTTCTAAGGATGACATTTGCGCAGCAGTCACTTGGACTAATCCCCACACTTTCATCAATCATTACAAATTGGATGTGGTCTCCAGCGGGAGAGCTGCCTTCATCTCAGTGGTACTTAGGAACATTTTTCCATAAGGGCCATCCATGTGTCTCAAGGTAGCTTGGGATTCTGTCCCATAAGTGATGAATGGAAAGAAGATTTGCAACATCAGATAAAGAAATTGTCTTGGCATAACATTCCATCTGTGTTCATCTTCTTTCATTCATCACTTCCCACCCTCCTTCCCCCCCCTCCAAAGGCTCCTGGGGGATACTTTGGGTCCAAGTGGTGTCTTGGGGCATTTACACAGAATGGGCCTCTGCTTTTCTGGTTTATCACAGGCAAATTTGATCTGAGGTAACTGGGAGAAGGGCATTGTGGGTAGAAGCTTAGCTTGAGAGTTGTTGGCTGGCACGAGCTTTGTAATAGGCCAACTCGATTCCAAGGGCTCTGAACCGAACCCATCAGTGATGAATAAAAGAAGATGAACAGCACAGATGGAACGTTATGGTAAGACGTAACTTCTTTTTTTCCCTATATAACTTGCCCTTGCTCTTTTCTAAAGATCCCAATTCCAGTTTTATCTCTGTTACTATATTCACTCCTGTTATAATTGATTTAAACTTTGATTTCCATTTTTTAGTAATTGCTTTTTTGGCAGTTACTGTAATTAGACTTCCCAAGACCTTACTATGTCTTGGCAATTCAGATTCTGTTTCATGGCTCACAGAAATCATTTACGTCAGTTTGCTCACCCATATCTCTGGTAGAATAGTCTGCAGGACATGTTTAGTCTGCCAACTCATTATACTCCCAGAAAATGTCCCCAATTACCTCTTTCTTCCCCATCACACCTCCAGCATTTGCTGTCTACCTGAAGAAAATTTCTCCAGAGTCTACGTGGGATATAAAAATATCTATGTAAACATATCTAAGCAAAAAACCCAAATCTTCTAGATTTTGTTGCATATTTGGGAGACCTACATGTACACACACCCCCCCCCCCATTGTTTAATTGCTTATTCAAGCTCTCTTCTCAGTCCTTTCTTCCTCTGATTTTTATAGTAATCATGCAATATTTTATATGCTTTACTAATTCCTTTTTTAATGGCAGCTTCTGTTTTAGATTCTACTAAACACTGTGTTAGTGCTGGCCTTTTGTTCAGGACCCTCTGTTTTTCTTTCTGCCAATACTCTTGCCTATCAAGGATTGATAATCTTGCAATCTCTAACGTGCAGTGCAAATAAATTATTGGTGTCTTCCCATTCTGTTACCTTTCTTCCTCTAGTTATTTGCACCCAATGCCTTGGTTCCTATGCCAGTTTTCTCCAGTAAATTCCAGCCCCCTATTGTCTGTATCCCCAATTGCATTTATCCCTATTGGCATTATATCTGTTCTCCCTTCTTGTGTTGGCTTGGTTATCAGAATACTTTCTGCTACTTTAGGAATCTAATAGTCTGTACGATTGTTTTCCTTAAAGATTTGCATCCAAAATCCCAGTCTCTCTCTGTTGCTTGAGGCCCTCCCCCCATTTCATCATCATCCCTTTCTACTTTGAATTTTATGTTTTGCTTGTGCTACGTGTAGGAGCCTTAACTGTGTAGCTGTGAAGTCCCCCTTCAAATCGGATAATCCCAATCTGCTTTATGTTGGAGGAATCGGCTAATCCCACTTGACTCTTGCCATCTTTCCCTCCCATATAAAATCTTTCAGCTATTAATTGCTATCCACAACTTCTCTTGTGGTTGATAAAAATATGCCTGACCTGTGTACAAGACTAAAGGGGGGCTAAAAACATTTTAACTGCTTGCATCTTACTATCCATTTCCATATAACAGAGCTTCCAATTTCTCATTTTTTTTGTATTATCCTAGGTCTCCTCCCATATATCCTTATCTGCCACACCAAAGTAATTTTTTTTAATCCATACTCCTAATTACTTCAGTTTAAGTCCCCATAAATATGGATATTGCTGAACCAGTTTGTGAGTTGGTACACAGTTTACAGCTATAGCCTTTGGTTTAGCTTCAAATGTTGTTTTCTGGATACGTAAATTAATGGAACTGTTTCAAAATGTTCCACAACACTGACTTCCAAGATGGTTGCACATTGAGAAACTGCTTATTTCTAGCTCTCCCAGTATGAAAACAGAAATTCAGCAGAGAAGGCGTGTGGGCTTGTGTTTATGGGTAAATTTCAGTAACTGGCTAGTAAGTGCACTGCCTGGATGCCAGGAATAAAGAAATATGGAAGATCTGGAAAAAGTCTGCTACAAAAGTGAGGAAGAAACACTGACTGCAGAAAGTTCTGCAGCCATTCATCAAAAATCAATGCAACCTTAAGACATGATTTCCAGTAACCTACAGAAAGATACAAGACAACTGCATACATACTTGGTTAAAATAAACAAAACAGCTGTGGAGTATATCAACACAAACAACAAAAGGCTGGAAAAATGAAAGAAGCTTTAAACAGATATTCAGATGAGATGATAGATCTGCAAAAATCAGAGGTTGAAGTAAAGAAAAAGACTGCTCCGGAGGAGATGCTCCGGAGGAGATGTTTCAAAAAATAGTAGAATTGGAGAACAGAGCACTGTAGGGAAAACCTGATATTTTCGGCTATACCAGAGAAGCTGAAAGGAACAGACTGCATTAATTTATGAAAGCAGAAATAAGCAACTGGATTGGTATTCCATAGCAGTTAGTTGAAAGGGCAAATTGTGTATGTTCTAAACCTGGCTATAAGAAAGCAACCTAGACCTTTAATAGTAAAGATGCAATCCTACCAGTAGAAGGCATTGATTGACAAAATTGTGGCAGAAGAGCAAAGTACTAAAAGTGGGAGACAGCAGAGTGTTTGTGGAGAATTATTACTCATTGTACACCAGACAGAAGAGGAGACAATTTTTCTACTTTTCAGGGAATGTCGAGATGCAGGTGTGAGTGACTGCTGTACCCAGCTGTCTTAAAGGTATACTTCCCTGGAGGGACAAAATCATTTTTTGATGAAGTACATGCTAAGGAGGAAATACAAAGGTATGTCCAAAAAGTAAGCTGTGAAACAGGAGGAGTTTCTGCTTATCGATGATCTGTTAATGAAGACCACAGAGAGACTGTACCTGTGGAACTTCTTCACATTTTTCAACAATGTTGGAGAGAGGGGAGCTTGAGAGTTGACTAGAAGCATCGAGAGAGCTATGGAAATGAAGCAGAGGCAGGATTTTGGAGATGAACAGTAATAAAACCAGTAAGTTAATATGTGATTACAGTGCAATATTTGTGAAATATGGCGCAAAACGAAAATCTGGAAATACTGGACTTTGTTGGACTTGTTGGGACTCTAAAGGATATGCCTTACTTCAGGTCATTAATGTTCTGAAAAGTGCTTTGGGTAGGGGAAAAGGAGGGAGAAAGTAAACTGTGAAGTCTTAACCGTTTGCCACAAAATTGGTACTATTTTTCTTTACATGTTATAAAGTAAAATTTTTCCATTATTTTTAAGTATAATTGGGATTGTAAACAGGTGCTGCTCTTGTTTCTTTCTCCTTTCTCTCTCTGTCACAAGTTTTAAGAAATGTAGGCACTGCAGTGTTAAAAAGCATGCTAGAATAAAAAAAATGTGCTTTTTCCTAATTTTTGCCTGGGGAAATGACTGAATTTAAAGACATTAGACTGATTAATTTGCAAGTTTCGAGAGAGCAAGTAAATGAAAAAACACTGAATGTTATGAGGCTTTTTTCCTAGCTGATGCATGTGTGCTTAGTAACAATTCTGCAGCTGGTCTTAATGTTTCCAGGGAAACCATCTGATAAAGACAAAATTGGCCACAGTCTGGTGGCGAGAGTGATTTGCTGAGGAAAAAAAGAAAAGAGAAATTGGCTAGGAGATGATGGTCTCTGAAACCATTCTGGGGCTTTCCGAAGGGAGTTGATATTCTCTGAAAGCATTCAGGGGTTTTCTCAGCTGGGCAGCTATAAAGATAAGACAAAACCAGTCTGTGCTTTATAGAAGCACATGCTACACCATGCATCTTGGCATGGATGCCCTTTCTTTTATGTTACCTCAAGTCTGAGAGTGTGACTGTCAGTTTGCAACTTTTGTTCCTATTAGGCGGATAAAATTTAATATTTGAAGGTGTGCATAGTTTTCTGTGTTTGTATTAAGTTAGTAGGTTTAAGGGGGTATTTGGGTGTGGGTGTGTGGGTCTTTTTTTTGAGGGCGTTCAGTAAAACAAAATTTTATAAAATGTGACCGGCTGAAATGCATATGACCAAACAACTGTATAAATTTCAGCCTGCCAAACAGTGTGCATATAACACAAAAGCTAGAAGTAGACATTTAACAGTGTTACACATAAAAGGTGGGAAAAACTTTTTAGTACAGTGATGGTGTCTTTAATGTCTGTAAATGGCCTCAGATCAGAGCATTGAACTATATTTAACTGTAGAGAGCAAATAGCTATATTTAAGGAGAGACTCTTAGCACTGAACATGTGAACTTGATAGAGAGGTTTTCATGATTGTCAGCAGTATACCTGGGACAAAGGAAAACAGAAGTACTGAGGAGCTCCAATAGTGATAGAAGAAGATAAAGGTGATTGCATATTTGTAGTGGTAAGGGGCTACTGGCAAGGGAGGATTACACTGGCATTTGTTTAAATTCTACGTAAAACTGCTATAATGGAACTTAAGAGAATTCTGGGAGAAATGCGTTTTCAGCAAGGAGTATTACTTGCAGGTGGGGAATGGAATTTGATTTGCATCAATGAAGATGCATCTGGGGGGGGGCAGAAGGGAAATATAACAAAGGAGGGTAGATATTTGAATACATTTATGAAAATATTTGACGTGGAAGATGTGAATTCTGTAATAGGAGTTTGGATTGAATTTACATATTCCCAAAGATATAAAAACTGGACTAGGCTGGACGGAATTTACATTTCAAAGGAACATGGGCATTTAATTGAAGGTCTTGATACTCGCACAGTAACTATTTCAGATCATGTGCCAATAATAGCTTAAAAAAAAAACACAGGTTAATGGAATAAAAATGAGACATTGACGCTTTCTCACCTGTCTGAAAAGAGAGGATGTTAAGGAATGGGTAGTGGAGATTTTCTTCTCTAACAGCTCCTGCATAAATTTCTTCTGAAAATATAACTAGGGAGTGGGATAAAATTTAAGGTAGTTTTGAACTATTGTAGAATAGGGGAAATTGTGCAGAACAAGGAGGGGATCAGCAGCAGAACGCTAGGCAGAAATTAAGGGATTATTTCACTGTGCACGAGCTTAGAAAGATTACTGTTGAGCAACTGTTTGTTTTTGACAAGTTTTTGTGCTCCAGTGTTATGACGACTCTGGCAACAGAAGGTAAGGGCGGTCGCCAAACTTAAGGAGCCCATAACAAATAAGGTAATCAGATCCTGTAGAAGTATTTGAAATATTTTGGAAATGACGTGGGTCTCTCTAAAGCAGAGAAATATGAAAAAATGTACAAATGGAAATGTTTATGGAAGAATTAAATATGCCAGGGTTAGAGATGGTTGAGGCTCAATTACTATAACAGGTTAGGAGGAGATAAGAAAAAAATTGTGATGTATAACCAATGTACTGGAACGTCCCCAGGAATAGATGGTATTCCTGTGGAAGTTTGGAGGCTAGGAGGAAAAAACTGAAAGATCTGGAAGGTTTTGTTTCAGTATCCTAAGAGGAGAGGAAGTACCACTGTCATGGAAGAAAGTAGTGGTAGCTGTAAGTAGTAGAGGGTAAAGATCCATCAGATCCAGCTTCATACAGGCCCATTTCATAGCTCACTTTTTGTTGGACAAATTTTTGTATTTTCTCCTTGGCATGATCTGCATCGAAAAATTATTTTTGTCCCTCCAGGGAAGAATATTTATTTTAAAGATAGCTAGCTACATCAGTTTCAGTCTCATGCCTGCTTCATAAGATTCCCTGAAGAGTGGAATAAATTCTTATTTTGTCTGGTGTACAGTGAGCAATCATTCTTCATAAACACGGTCTCCAACTTTAGTACGTTGTCCTACCCCAGTTTTGTCAGAATCTACTCCTGTTGGTAGGATTGCATCTTTACTATTAAAGGTCTAGGTTGCTTTCTCCATAGCCATGTTTGGAGCATACACTCAAATGTGCCCTTCCAATTAGCAGCTGCTGCTGTATAATACCAGTCCATTTTCTTATTTGTCCTTTCATAAAAGTAATAGTCTGTTGCTTTCAGCTTCTCCAGTACAGCAGAAAATCTCAAGTTTCCGTATGTGCTATGTTCTCTAATGCTATTCTATTTTTTTTTTTTTTTTCTCCCCCCTTCTTGAGCAGTCTCGTACTCGGCCAACCTTTTCTTTTCATCCTGAGTTTTGCATTTCTATCACCTTATCTGAATATCTGTTTAAAGCTACTGCTTTTCCAGCCTTCTGTTACTTGAGTTGATATATACTCCATCAGTGTTCCGTTTATTTTAATCAGGTCTGTGTGCAGTTGTCTTGCACATTCCTAAGGTTACGGGAAGCCATGTCTGGAGCTTGCACTGCTTTTTGTTAAACAGCTGCAGTACTCTTCCTAGTCAGTTTTTTTCCTGACAATTTTGTAGCTGATTTTCTTTCAGGTCCTCTGTATTTTTTTTGCTTGACAATCCAGGCAGCGCATTTGCTCGTCACTCACTGAAATTTATCCAGAAATAAGTCCACTAGCATTCTCTGCTGCATTTTTCATATTGGGAGAACTAGAATTAAGGTGCTGTTCAATGTACAGACATTTTGGAAGTCCTTGACAGTGGACACATGTTGGTGAAAAGTTAGGTGACTATCCAAATAAGTTTCCAAATCCTGAACTACTGGATCAACTTCGTCAGTTGTCCGTTTGGTAGTTCCCTGGGGTAGATGACTTCCCAAATGATACAGTAATGCATTTTTTGACGTTTAGCTTCAGTCCATGATCTTGACAACATTTATTTGCATCATTTGGGGATTCAGTGCCTGCTTCTAGTTTAGTCAACCAGAGCCCTTTGGAACTGGCTTTTACTTTAGAGAAGTAGATGCTAAGCAGGAGAGGTCCCAACACACCAACCCGGGGGTTCCCCTGGTTACTGATCTCTGTGGAAGTAACTTTTCCTATTGTGATAAACCATTTTAATACAAAATCCAGTTAATCTGTTGTGGTTGTTGTCATTGTTTAATTGATTTACCCTTCGTGTTGATTGGGAGGTTTTTCACTTTGTCAGTTAGGTTTCAGGCAGACACATCTTTGTCAAATGGGGCCCTAGGCATAGTAATGGACTCACACACAGCACCCCCATCCTCCTGACAGTCATTATGGTGTCCCATTACTTGGCTGTTTCTCCCCAGTTACCCCAAAGTGTTCAAACGTGCCAGTGTGCGTAATATTTTTTTCTTTACGTTTACAATGATTACAGATATTTGGATTTTATTTAAAACTTGTAGTTGCTATTTTATAGCACCAACACTGATAGACATTTGCTAAGCAAAACAGTACACTTGCTCAATGAAAACAGACATAGCATTAACAGTAAACTTCTTTGCCCTTGAATCTCACAGCATTGAAATCCACATTCAAAGCAAATGCATGTGGCCAGTGGCAGAGAACGTTTACTTTTAGGCTATTTTCAAACCATAGAGCCCTTGCACACATTTTTAGGGCTATGCAGACGAGCCAGAATGTGTGTTTTTTTTTTTTTTTTTTAAATTTGTAGATGTTCTTCGTGTTTCACTGTTGCAGTCATCACTTTTGGGTTATCTGTTTACAGTAGCCCTCAGTCGGCCTGATTATGAAAGTCTTGGGTCCTGCGTCGGTTGCTGTCTCATCTTCCGTGACGTCATGTAGTTAGCGGTATAAAGCATGCAGCCGATGCCATTACATCAGTCTTTCTTGCCGTGTGGTGCCCGAAGCAGTTAGCAAGTGCCGGTCGGCCGACTCCCGAAATTTTCATTTTCAAGTTTCAGAACCGAAGTCTTCAACTAAAGCGAAGTACTCCATTGGGGAAACCTTTTCTTGCTCTAAACCGATGTCAGTAAAAGTCAATAGTTGTATTACTTGTGGAAAGCAAATACCTCATAAAGATATTAATTCGTACTGTATTCCTTGCCTAGGCCCTGATCACGATGGACCTCGCTGACGGTTTTGTGCCTTATTTAAGCAATGAACTATTCTTAGTCTGTATATTTTTGCTTCTAAATATTTTGGTACTCTGTTCAATTATCCAGATATCTCTTTGGTAAGCCATCCGACTACCAACATTCCGAAAAAGCGTAAAGATAGACAGGCCGCCTAGGTCCAAAGCTGCCGACAACGCTTCTCCTAAGCCAGTCGCCAGTTCGCTGATACTTTGGTGCTTTCGCAGCCCCTTTTACCAGCCACTTCAGATACGCAGGCCTGTACTGAGACCCATTCGGAGTCCGGTATGTAGCGAGATACTTCAACTGTGAAACCTGCGGATGTCTCTACCTTGGATGGGTCTGGAGCCACTGTGCAGGCATCGGTTTCTGAGGGTGTATTCAAGCCTACTGACTTGCATATTAAACCAGTGCCATCTTTTTTTTTTCAAGGCCTAAAACTCGAACCATGCCTAGAAAACCGCCCAGACCACATGGTCAGGTCTCTGTGCCTTAAAAAAAAAAAAAAATGGCTGAAGACTTTAATCATGGCAAGCCAACCTTCCCCCTCTGAGACCTAGGACTGAATTTGCTTATGATACTTCTGACGAGGATTCTGAAATTTCTGTTTCCTCTCATGACCATAATTTACCCTTATCTACTTATGAGGATTCTGATGCAGAGGACTCTATCCCCTCTGCCCCCAAGAGGATTTCTCTCTTGGTGAAACTTTGCATACTCTTGGGGAGCATTTTTGTTTGGGAAAGCCAGGATTACTCTGATTCTAAAAAGAGGCTTAGGGATTTCTTACTCTTACACCAGCACAGGCCTTTAGCTGTCCCTCCTGTACTAGACATTGTTGTTGATGCCTTTTCAGAATCTAGCTTGGCCCCTGACTCTTTACCTCCTGCTCCCAGAAAACCTGATAGATATTACAGGGATCCTGACTCTCAGTTCCTTTTTTAAAAATCCTACTGCGGAACCTGAGACCATTTCACAGGGACCCAAGGGCATTAAGGCTACTACTGCCAAAAATCCTACCCCCTCTGATAGAGAATCAAGGCACTGGATAGATGGGGTAAGAAGGTATACACTTTTGCAGCCTTGGCCATTAGGGCCTTAAATTGCCAGTTTTATATGTTGAAGTATCAGCAGCATATTGTTGGATTGCTTAAACAGAAAATGAGGTTGATTCCTGATTGTGCTGAAAATAAGGATTTACAGGATTTAATGCATTCTGCTGAACAGGTTGGAAAACTTACTTTGCAGTGTGGTTTTGATTCTCTAGAGGCATCTTGCAGGGCTGCTGTCACTGGGTCTGTACTTAGAAGGCATGCTTGGCTTAAGGAGCAATCCTTGCCAGATCCTGTTAAAGCTAAATTGCTGGATGCTCCCTTAAATCAGGACCACCTGTTTGGCAGCAAAGCAGAAGTAGTTCTTAAAAAGATGGAGGAAAAAGCTAAATCTATGCAAACTGTTAGAGGCTGTACTTGTAGGAAATCTTTAAGATTTAGTAGGCATTGGCCCTCTAAGAATTGGTCCTTTCCTGTCTCTTCCAGGCCTTCAGTCCAAACCCAGAACCAGCAGAGCACCCAGTCTTAAGTCTCAGGGTACGCACAGGACTAAGCAGTGGGGGGCTCCCACTTCCAAATCAGGGAGTAGTAAGACTCCCCTTATGGTAAACTCTCTCAATGATTTAATTTTAAAAGTTCCAAGCCCTTCTCAACTGACTGCTCCTTTAGGGGGAAAGATTGCTCTGCAGGCAAAAAACTGGGAACTCATTACCAAGGACAAATGGGTTTTAAATATAGTTTCCCAAGGATACAGATTTAACTTCCACACATTACCAACCCCAAACGGTTGGCCAGATCTACCCCCAAATCAGTGGGCAGAGGCTTAAATGCAAGTACGGTCTCTTAAGCATAAAGGATATTCAAACTGTACCAGAAGAGGAAATGGGACAAGGTTTCTACTCCAGACTTTTCCTGGTACCCAAAAAAGACAACTCATGGCATCCTACCCTGGACCTTTCTATTTTAAACACCTTTTTGGTAATTCCAAAATTCAAGATGCCAACTCATCACCAGTTACTTCTATGCTAGGCAAGTATGCCTGGTTGGCAACACTGGATTTAAAGGAAGCCTACCTGCACATCCCACTCGGGGAGTCTTGCAGAAGATACCTATGCTTCAAAGCAGGCTACGTGCACTATCAGTTCTCTGCACTGCCCTTTGGCTTATCTACTGCGACCAGGGTATTCACAAAGTGCCTAGCTCCAGTCATTGCATTTTGCAGGCAAAGCAATATCCAATATACCCATACCTGGACGATTGTCTAATTCAGGCAGAAAGCCAAGACATACTTCTGAATCATCTGCCATTTGTACAAAAGGTGTTAACTTGTCTGGGGTACACCATAAACGAAAATAAATCACATCTGGTACCCTGTCAACAAATTATATTTCTGGGAGCAAGTTTGAACACAACTTCCCAGATGGCTTTCCTCACGCCAGAGCAACAAATTCATTTGACAACTTACTTCAAACTAGTGGCCACAAAAACCTTGCTGTCTGCAAGGCAAATACTGCAAGTCTTGGGGTTCATGGCCTCGTGCATTCTACTAATTCCATATGCAAGACTGCATATGAGGAAACTACAATGGTATCTAAAAAGTCTATGGTGTCAATATTCTAGAAGCAGTGATTCCTATCATACCTTGCCTAGGGTTAGAATTCCTTTGGTGGTCAGAGGCCTGCCACCAAAACAAGGGACTACCATTCACTCTACCCCCTGCCGCCAAACCCTAACAGACGCATCAGACTATGCATGGGGGGCTCACCTGGCAGGGAAGTGCGTTCAGGGCAAATGGAACCCAAGTCAAATGCACCTGCATATCATTCAAAAAGAAATGTTAGCTGTACTGAATGCTCCAACAGCCTTCAAGGACCACATTCTTCCAGGACAATTAATGTTAGATGGACAACACCACTATTATGTGGTACATAAACAAGCAGGGGGGTACCCATTCTTACCCCCCTCTGCAGACTAGCCATGGCTCTGTGGAACACAGCCTTGAGATACCAAGTGCATCTACAGACTCAATTCCTGTCAGGAAAACTAAATACACTGGCAGACGAACTAAGCAGAAATCACATGGACCCACACGAGTGGAAACTGGAACCAAAGACTTTCAACTTGTTGATCAACAAATGGGGGAGCCCAGATATAGACATGTTTGCCTCCCCCCAGAACTACCAATTGGACAAATTCCGCACAAGGACTCCCCACAAACAAGCTTGGAAAGTGGATGCTCTGTCCTTCAGTTGGAAAAATCTATCCGTTTATGCCTTTCCTTTTCAAAGTACTACTAAAGATCAAACAGGACAAACCAAGGATAATACTGATTGCACCAGACTGGCCATGCCAACACTAGTAACCCCTCTTGTGCAGTGTCACAGCTAGCCCTACGGCACATGCCTCAGACCCCTACCCTGCTGTCACAGCAGGAGAGCCAGATTCTGCACCCCCAGCTTCAAACACTGAACCTGGCAGCTTGGCTCATTACCTAATCTCTGTTACCAACCCTCAATAAATAAGTGTTGGATGTCATTTTGGAGGCAAGGAGGCCTAGTACTAGAATATTTTGTGTTGAAAAATGGAAAAGATTCTGTGCCTGGAACCAAACTCAAGGGATGGCCACAGCAGCGCCCAATTTACCTCAGATTCCTCAATACTTAACTGAGATGCTTCACAAGGGCCTTTCCTTTTCCTCATTCAAAATTCACGCATCAGCCATTTCAGCTCATTACAACACAGAACCACCCCTGTTTTCTCACCCACTGCTCAAGCAGTTCTTCAGAGGGGCCAAAAACTTAAGACCACCCAGGAGAGCCCCAACTCCAGCCTGGGACCTTAACTTTGTAGTGGAAAAACTCACTCTGCATCCTTTTGAGCCAGCTGCAAGTGCAGAGTTAAAATTCCTTTCCTGGAAAACCGCTTTCTTTTTAGCAATCACTTAAGCAAGAAGGGTATCTGAATTACAGGCCCTTATGGTAGTGGAGCCTTTCATCATCTTTCATGTGGACAGGGTGTCCCTCGGGACCAATCCCTCCTTCATGCCCAAGGTGGTATAAAGTGCGGCTCTTAATCCATTCATTTGCCAACATTCTTTTCTAATCCACGGAACAAAGGGGAAATGGATACTGCACTCCTTAGATGTGCACAGACTTAGATTTTACTTGGACAGGACTAAACCTCAAAGGAAATCTGAACAACTGCTAGTGACATTTACAGCAGGGGCAGAGGGGAAGGCTATTTCAAAGCAAACCATTTCTAAATGCATAGGCCATTGCATTAATTTCTGCTATAAGCACTATGGAAAACCTATCCCACAGGGGATTAGACCCCATTCAACCAGGGCTGCATCTACCTCTACAGCCTTTCTCAGAGGTGTCCCTACCAGAGACTTCCTAGAAGCTGCTACCTGGAGTTCTGTACATACTTTCACCAAGCATTACCATTTGCCAATTTTCTCTAAACCCAGAGCTGTCTTTGCCACTGCAGTCTTGCAGGGCCCTATAGCTGGTCCTAATACTATCTAAATTCTTCCTTCCATCCTTAGCTTTAGGAATCTACCCAAATGTGATGACTGCAGCAGTGAAACACGAAGAACATAGTACAGTTGTGTACACTTATCATAAATATAGATGTTCAAGTGTATTCACTGTTGCAGTCCTGGTTACCCTCCCACCCCCTGACTACGTTTGGCTGCACCTCTGTTCTCCTTTACTATGCTTAAAAGCTTTTTGGTGTATTTGCTTTTTTGTTGGAGGTATAACCTTGTGTATATATGTATATGTATATATATATTTAATTGCTTCCCATTAGGGGGACACCTCACAACTGGGGCAAGAAAAACTGATGTAATGGCATCGGCTGCATGCTTTGTACCCCTGACTACCTGACGTTACGGAAGATGAGACTGCAGCCGGTGCAGGACCCAAGACTTTGATAATCTACTGAGGGCTACTGCAAATAGATAACCCAAATGTGATGATTGCAACAGTGAATACACTCAACATCTACATTTATGGTAAGTGTACACAACTGTACTTTTTAAACCTTCATCCAGTAAGCAGTTAAACAAAGCCTACGAACTAATGACAAAATCTATCCCATTTCAGAATATTTCAACCATAAAAGGCCACTCAGTATCAGTCTATATGCACGATCTATGTATAGGTAAAAGCTCCACATTAGAGATATGTAACTATTGAAGAGAGTGCTGCTGGCAAAAAACTTATTTCAGTGCTTCATCCACAAATTCAGTGCCTGCTGCCCTTGAGAAGAATAAATTGCCTAGGTTATTAATAAGCATCTCATCCAAAGGAGGTCGCACACAGGACTGCAGCACCTCCACCTCTCCCCTCACCTTAAAGTACAACATAGTATTAGCAATTAATTTACATGGTATGGGAATAGAACCCATAGCCTTCTGCATCAGTGTGCTACTAACACTTTTTTAAAAATTTATTGCACTGTCATGTCCATTGGCAACACAGAACAGTTGCACATTGAAAACACTTAGAATGAGCATCAGTAACGATGTTCTTCGTGTTTCACTGTTGCAGTCATTACATTTGGGTAATCCTGCTGGCAGGTTGCCCTCAGTCTGCCAGAATTCCAAAGTCTTGGGTCCTGCGTCGGCTGCTGTCGCCCCTTCCCTGACGTCAAGTCATCAAGGGTATAAAAGAAGCAGCCGACGCCATTTTCTTCAGTCTTTCTTGCCGCGCGGTGCCCGAAGCAGAAGCAGTTCGCAACTGCCGGTCGGCCGACTCCTGAGATTTTTGTGTTTGAATTTCAGATCTGAAGTCTTCATTAAAGCTAAGTACCCTGTTGGGGAAACTTTTTTCTTGCTCCAGACAGATGTAAGAAAAAGTCAATTGTATTTCTTGTGGAAAGCAAATACCTCATAAGGACTTTAATTCTTACTGTATTCCTTGCCTAGGCCCTGATTACGTTTCTGGTTGTAGGTTGTGCCAGATTTAACCAACGTGCTATTAAGTGTCTGTATGATTTTTCTTTATACTATTTTGGACACTGGTTTAATTATCCAGAAATGTCCGCAGTTCACAAAAAATGCAAGGAAAAGGAAAGATAAACAACTGAGGCCCAAAACCGACGACTAAGCTTCTCCTAAGCTAGTCACCGGTTCTGTGAGGTGCTTTCGCAGCCCCTGATGCCCACTACTTTAGAGTCACAGTCCGCTACTGACTCCCACTTGGAGTCTGCCATGCCGTTGGAAACTCAAGGTATTGGAGCCTCTGATACTACTCCCTCAGATGGGTCCGGAGCCGCTGAGCAGGCACCGGCTTCTGAGGGTGTATTCAGACCTAAACATCTTTACATTAAATCGACTTCAAAGGCAAAGACTAAAGCACCTTCTAAAGCCAAGAAACAAACTCGACAGGCCTCTATGCCCAAGAAACAGATGCTCAAAATGGCCGAAGACTTGATCACCTTGATCAGGGGTTCCCATCCCTCTCCTGATAAGAGGCCTAGGCAAGAGATTGACTGAATCTTCAGATCAGGTTTCTATTTCTTCCGATTCCTCTTCTGATCGGGAATATTCTGTTCCCCCTATGAGGATTCTGATGCTGAAGAATCTATACCTTCAGCTTCTCCTCCAGAGGACTATTCATTTGGGGAAACCTTGCATACCATGAGGGAGTATTTCTACTGGGAGAGCCAAGATTTTTCAGAATCTAAAAAGATGCTCAGAGATTTCCTTTTACTACCTCAACACAGACCTCTAGCCATTCTTCCTGTGTTAGACATTATAGATGTGTTTTTGGAGTCTAGTCTTACCCCTGACTCCTTACCTCCAGCTCCTGTTAAGCCTGATGGATATTACAGGGTTCCTGTCTCTCATAAATTTCTTTTTAAAAACCCTGCTGCAGACCCAGAGACCATTTCACAGGGTCCCAAAGGAGTTAAGGCTTCCGCTGCAAAAAACCCTGCCCCCTCTGACAGATTCTAGGGCACTGGGACAGATGGGGGGAAAAAAGGTTTACACATCTGCTATCTTGGCTATAAGGGCCTTAAACTGTCAGTTTCATATGCTCAAATATCAGCAACATGTCATGGCATTGCTTAAACAGTAAATGTTGTTAAAACTCTGAATGTGCAGAAAACAAGGAAATGCAGGATTTATTGCATGCAGCTGAACAAGTTGGAAAGCATACTTTGCAATGTGGTTTTGATTTTTTTGGAGGCCTCCTGCAGGGCTGCAGTTATGGGTTCTGTAATTAGGAGGCATGCTTGGTTAAAGGAACAAAATCTGCCTGATCATGTGAAAGTTAAATTATTAGATGCACCTTTACAGCGTGATACTTTGTTTGGTGTTAAGGCAGAAGAGGTGTTAAAGAAAATGGAGGACAAAGCTAAATCGGTGCAAACTGTCAAAGATTTCTTACAGGTACAGCCACCTAGGTTTAGTAGACACTGGCCTACAAAGAATTAGTCCTTTCCTGTATCAGACAGCTCTCAAAGGGGCAGATCCAGATGCCCTAGAGGCAGATCCTAGGTGCAAGGTTCATACAGGTCAAAGCAATGGGGTGCTTCTACCTCCAAAGTTGGAGAAGACCAATCACAACCTTACAGGAAACATTCCCAATGACGTCCCCTGCCTGCACCAAGCGCTTATCTCCTGGCAGCACCCTTACGGGGAAGAATAGCACTTTTTTTCTCAAAATTGACGCATTATAACCCAGGACAAATGGGTTCTAAACAGTGTCACAAGGCTACAAGTTCCATTTCCATACCCTGTCCAAGCCAAATGGCTGGCCAGACCTGCCAAAAAATCAGTGGGCAGAGGCACAAAATCAAGTCTCATCCCTCATGGACAATTGGGCCATTCAACAAGTACCAGAGCAAGAGCAGGGACAAGGATTTTACTCGACTGTTCTTGGTACCCAGAAAGGACAAGGCCTGAGGTCCAGTATTGGTCTCATCTATTCTGAACACATTCCTGGATATACCAAAATTCAAAATGTTGACCTTGCAGCC
>NC_056728.1:1409113674-1409204853 GCF_019279795.1 Protopterus annectens | reverse complement strand
TTGGATGTATGCTTGGGGTCATTGTCATGTTGAAAGGTGAAGTTTCCTCTTCATCTTTCTGGCAGACACCTGAAGGTTTTGGGCCAAACATGATTGGTATTTGGAACTGTTCATAATTTCCTCCACCTTGACTTAAGCCCCACTTCCAGCTGAAGAAAAGCAACCCAAAGCATCATACTGGCCACCACCATCCTTCACCATAGGGATGGTGTTCTTTTGGTGATGCGAAGCGTTTTTGTGCCAAATGTACCTTTTGGAATAGTGGCCATAAAGTTCAACCTTGGTCTCATCCATAACAGATTTTCCTGCATGCTTTTGGGAGACTTGATGTATTGTTTAGCAAAATTTAGCTGGGCCTGGATGTTTTTGTGTTAGAAAAGGCTTCCATCTTGCAGCCCTACCCCATAGCCCAGACATATGGAGAATTCGGGAGATTGTTGTCACATGTAGTACAGAACCAGTACTTACCAGAAATTCCTGCAGCTCCTTCAGTGTTGCTGTAGGTCTTTTGGCAACCTACTTGAACAGTTTTCGTCTCGTTTCCTCTTCTGTTTTGGAGGGATGTCCAGTTCTTTGTAATGACACTGTTGTCCCATATTTTCTCGACTTTTTGATGACTGTCTCTTCACTGTGTTCCATGGTATATCCAATGCTGTGGAAATTTTTTTGTACCCTTCTCCTTACTGATATCTTTCAACAGTGCGATCCTTTGATGGTTTCTAAGCTCTCTGTGAACCATGGCTTTTGCTGTAGCAGGCAACTGAGCAAATGTCAGGCAAATCCTACTAGGACAGCTGAACTGTATTTGGGGTTAATCAGAGTCTCTCTAATTGAAGGCAGGTGTGTACCCAAGAAGACTGAATGATGCAAGTCTTAGCTTAAGGGTGTGCACACTTATGCAACCAGCGTATTGTAAGTTTTTTATATTTTTTTCCCCCCAACAGATGTTTTTGTTTTTCAATTGAATTGTACGTTTTATGGGTCACGTTAAAGGTGTGAAACATTTTGAAAGGATTTGTCTCATTTTTTTGTATCTCAAAAACCTGGCATTTTAACAGGGGTGTGTACACTTTTTATATCCACTATATCCTTTTTTCAGTTAAGGAATGCAGCACAAGGCTACCTTTTAGTGGTGTTTACTTCAGAAGTCATAATTGTAGGCCAACTTGCAGGTATTTCTTAACTTGTACAGATTTCTCCATAATATGAAAGCTTGTCGCTAGATTTATGCTTTTGCACACCCCCTTAGATTCTTATGCAATGACGTACATTATTTGGATACAAGGTTGTGTAATGTAATTGAAACATGCAGCACAGTTTTTTGAAAAAAATTAAAGTTAAATGTCTGTTTAAGAAATATGCTCACGCATTTTTTCACATAAGTAGGCATATCGAACCATTTGTGTTTTGTTTAATCATTTGTTTTAGAGTTTAATTTTATGGCCTGTAGACTGTGTGTGTGAAAATATCTAAAACGTACAAGTTCACACACCCATGCATTGGGGTTTAAAAGGTGTCAAAAACTGTGGATTTTTTTTTCAAGATGCCTTGTTTTCATTAGGAAATCAGTGTTTTCCTAATCAAAATGAAATGTGTTGAAGCTGTCAGGGGACTGTTTGGTGTGTATAGCCCAGGTAACACAATGTGTGATGTATGAATCAACCTCAAACATGGATAGAGCATGCAGCAGCAGAGAGCAGTCTGGGGCACTTGAAAAAATGCAGCTAAATGAGGAGAATTTAAAATAACATGGCAAAACAGTGTACCTCTGTGAAGTCTGTCTGTTTTTTTGCCCAAAATAGGAACTGCTAGTTGGAAAACATTAGTGATTGTGGTATTTTCTGTTAAAGATCTAAACTTGTTTGTGTTTTACTTAAAGGCTTCACTGTAAAATACACTGAACTTGGAAGTTTTGTTTTGCGTGTGTATAGTACAGTACTGCATGTGTTTGTATATACATTTGTATGAAATGCCTGAATTATGTTAACGTGCTATTATGAAATCGGTGCTGAAGTGTTTCAGACAAAAACAATTGCTGTCATTTTAAATGTTACCACATTTTACTTGTTTACATTAAGTGGGCATTGGATATTTCCATGATTTTTTTTACAATTGTGCTGTATTAGGCCAACTATCCAGGTGCATTTTATAAGATATGTACAGACATTTACATTTGTGGGTATGACCCATTTAGTCAGAATGTGTATTAAAAATGACTTGCTGCTACGTGTGCCAGAAGCACTAAAAGTGTGTTGCAGAAAACTTCTGGAACTTTACATGGTATTGCAGTGATTTGTTTGGCCTACAACACATGTATGAAATTGGCTTTTGTTCTTGTTGCATGTTGTATGAAATGATCTCATTAAAATCAATGATTCTGCCATTGAAGAAAGATTATAGTACAAGGGTGTTCACGTTTAGTTGTCCCTGTTTATTTCTGTGAAAATTTCATGAAAATGTCTTGTTACTTTGGGAAGTGAACAAATACTCACTGTCAATAGATTGGAGGCCACTTTATTGAATGTAATAAGTAGTAAGGGGGCTAACGCTAATTCCCATTTCTTTAAGGGTTGTTTGGGGTTCTAGTATATTTTATTAATTTCCCTGGTCTTTATCAAGACTGAAAACACTGAAAGGTGCTCTTGTGTCTGACACCTTAGATACCATATTGAAAGAACAAGAGTGCTGTGTAAAGGTGACCTGACTTTTTTTTTTCCGTTAGACAGTAAAGTAGCCTTTATAATAGTCAAAGGGCTCATGATTTTTGTTTAAGTGAACTTTGCCTGTGATGCTATTGCCACTTATACAACCTACCCATAGAATGACCCTTTGTGTATGCACCTTCAACTTTATTTGATGTACTAGTTTTCCCAGGCACTACAAATGTGCTTTTTTTTTGGTGGTGGTGGGTTGCCATGGTAGAAGTATCCTGTTTGGCATGTATAGGGAAGTCTATTCTTGCAGATTGTTCCTTTGCTCTTCATCCTTAGGGTTTATTTTAGACCTGTTGTATAATTTTGATCCACTACATGACACACCCTGAACTAAGAATGAAGTTACAGTGATTATTTTTGAGGGTGCATCTACTAGAATATTTGTCTTTGACTCAGTCCTTCCCTTTTTAAGTCTTTTTCTGGAGGGTGTACTGTTTATTTGGACCATTGATTTTTTGGTGATAGTCTTTTGGGATAGAAAACCGAGGCAAGTTTAGGCTTGGTCAGCAAAGGACTGAAAAGCACACATGGCTGCTTCCCGTTTTAGTTTGGATGATTTCAGCTTTGGATGGGGCATCAGTCATACATGACTTTTTTTCCAGTATTGTCTACAGCTGAGATCTAGCCTTTTTAACTGTGCTTTAATGTTTTACACTTGAAGATGCATAAATTGAGATGACCGGATGTCAATTTTCATTCTGTGCTCAACTTGCGTGTTCGGATCAGATCCCTTAGACCTGACTCTGATGTTCCTAAAGCTTGTGGCAAACAAAAACCATTTAGATTCTCCCTTACCCACAATACACCAACCCCAGGTACCCCAGATCTTGTTTGCTGCTTGAAGCAAAAGAGATGATGGTCACTACTCTTGAGCCAAGTGATATTTTCTTTATCAAAATTAGTACTTCCTTAACTAAATTTGTTTAATTATTAGGTCTTTTTTTATCTGCCTTGCCTATCGCTTCCTTTTATTAGTTTCTTCTAAATTAATTTACCTTTTTTCTTGTATGACCCGTACTCTTGAATGCTGCTAGTGTTCCCTTTCTCTCTCCCTTTCCTACAATTGTGTAGCTTTAATTTACTATTGCTGATATTTTCTTCAGTAGCTGTGACTGTTTAAATAAATTAGTTTTTTTTACTTTTCTAACTTCTGTTTTACTGGTTTAATTTTGGGGTTATGGCTGACTAGGAGAAAGGCCCTGCAGGGTTCAAACAATGCTTCAAGTGTGGGCACAAATTTCCTTTTTCAGTTGCCCACACTTTGTGCATACTGCTTAGGCCCCCTGCAGGAAGACTGTCATATGCCACAGGTTTAATCCCAGAGCTATTATGGAAAGGAAAAATGCAAATTTTCAAAGGATTGCTTCCTTCCTCTTTTGAAGAGGCTTCATCTGTGAAATCTATGAAATCCAAATTACCATGTCCAAGCCCTTCCACTTCCTGAAGGGCATCTGCTCAAGCCAGGTAAAGACCTGTATTGGATCAGACTCCCACATCGGATCATAAGAGAAAATCAAAAATGTCTGATCAGACTTAATCCTTGGATCTGAACCAAAAAAAGAAAACATTGTATCCGACCTCAGTCTGCTCTGCAACACAGAAAGATAGTTATTGGATTAGACTGCCTCAGATCAGTCAAAGAAATTGTCTAGTTCATCAAGCCTAATTGTCTTATCATGGACCCTGTCCCTTCCAGGGTTCCTTCACCCTTTTTGGAAAGACCTAAGTCTCCATCTGTAGTTTCCACTTGCTCTTCCAGGAGTCTGACAGAAGATGAGGAGATTAGTGAGAAGAATTCTCTTGGCGCAGAGGCTGAGAGGTGTTCTTTCGGTTCCTACCCATTTGGGTCAGGAGATCTGATCTTCCACTAATCCCCCCCCCCATTCCCTTTATCGCTTCCTCCTCTGACTTATACTATGGGCTCAGTCTTTGGAGAATTTGAGCCATCTGGCTCCGTCTGCCTTTGATCTGAGGATATCCTTATTTTCGGATCTGGGACTTGCTCTGAGCACTTTGGTTCAGATGGATTCAGAGAGTTCTCAGAGCCAAGGCTACTTTGTTGGCTCTGAGGTGTTGGAGTTGACTCTGAAGTTTTCAGAGCTGTCTCTGCACTTCGGGGCCTCAGCACGGGTCAGTTTGGCTCTGACTTCTGCCTTGGGGGGGGGGGGGGTTCTCAGAGGAAAGGAGTGCAGTCCAAAAGCTGGCCTTTTCAGACCCAGGATCCTGTCCTCTCTGGGGTTGTCTGCCTTTGCAGTTATGGAGATGGGCCTTGTCTTCTGCAACAGACAGTTTCTACCCCTTCTGATCCTAAATCCGCAGCCTTGCTGTCTCTGTGCTTGGACTCTCACCTTTCCTCACAGAGACAGTTGGTACTGAAACCCCATGCTCACCAACAGGGTGTCACAACTTCTGATACTTCCACAGAGCATCCCACTGAAGAGGTCCCGCAGAAGTGCAAGAGGAAGAACTTGGGTACTTCAGAGGAATCTCTCGCAGAAGATAGTGTGTGATGAAGGTAAAGGGTTCCCATGATCACCTCCTGATGATGGTTTCGTTCAGAGACATCCTTGAAATCCTGAAACAGGTGACTGAAAGACCAGCAACCCATCATCTGAGGATTGTGCATTTCTGGAGGCATTCGTTACTGGCCTGTCTACTTTTGGGTGACTGCCTTCCAATGAGCTCATTGAGTTGATCTCTCGTTTGGCATGGAAAGATCCCGACACCATTGAACCAATACCTCTGACACCTAACAATTATGGCAGCACGAGTGGACAAGCAGTTTTGGGAAAAAGGGGTGCTTGTTGATGCCATGGTCATGGTAGTGGCCACCAAGAAGGAACTTGTTAACAAGAGTTCCACTGTTCATCCCATCAGCAAGAAGTATCGGGCGATGGACATGTTTGGGAAGTATGTCTATGCTTCAGCGACCTTTGCTTTAAGGTCACTGAACTGTCTGGCACATTTCACCAGGTTGCACATACCTCATTAAGGAACTTTTCTGACACCCTCTCAGGATCTCTTTCTGAAGTGCAGGCATCTGTCTTTTCTCAGTTGGATACCCTGCAATTGATTTCTAATTCTTCCATAAGACTCATTTTGAATGTAGCTGAAGGAACCTGAAGTGCAGCGGGTTCGAGCATTTCCATAAGGAGGCCTGGATACGCTAATGTGATTTTGTGGAGCCCTTAATCAGTGGTCCTTTTGATGACCTATCTTTGGCCCCAAGGTTAAAGACACTTTGTCCAGGTGTAAAGAAGATGGAAAGATCCTGTCTGCCATGGGTGTATGTTTTTCCACCCCTGAAAGATCCTTTTCCAGAAATCAACGAGGTAGTGGGAAAATGTAGTTCAAACGTTCCCAGGGACCTTTCAAGGACACATGTGGAGGTAATTAATTCCCCCATAAGATAGAGGGGGGGGAACTCCCAGTGGTAGATGCTGCCCCTGTGTCATTGGTGGCTTGCAAAATCAAGGGTCCAGAGATTGATTCACTGGCAAGGCCGTTCCTGAAAGGAATTCTGGTTGCCCTCCTCTAGAGACAATTGGGGGTAGACTTTCCCTGCACTAATTGCCCTTCTTTGGAGGCAATTGGGGGTAGACTTTGCCTGCACCAGCGAGCCTGGCTAGAAGTAATAGATACTTGAGTGCAGAAGATCATTTCCAGATGTTGTATAATACCATTTTCCCTTCCTCCTCCAACTTCAAGAAAAAAATCCCACATGTTCCACCCAATCAGAGGGAAAGAGCTGCAGTTCAGGTGCAAAGGCTGCAAGAAAAAAGGGTCATCTAACTGGTCCTGCCAGACTACATAGAATCTGGAACTTAGGATAGGATTCTTTAGTGCCAAAGTAAACAAAGGACTGTAGACCAATTGTAGATGTCAGTGTATTGAACAAGTCCGATGCAAAGTTCCGGATGGTCACAATTCAGTCTTTTCTGCTCTTTTTGGACAAGGATGACTGGACGTGCTCGATGGATCTTCAGGACTATCGCATAAAAGATGAACAGATGATACAGAAGGATCTTAAGCTTCTGTCTGGGAGCCAGTCATTACCAGTTCAGAGTTTTGCCCTTTGGTCTCACCGCAGCCCCCAGGGTGTTTACCCAAGTGTATGTCAGTAGATGCAGCTCTCTTGAGACTGCAGGAATTTTTGGTGTTTCCATATGTAGACTGGCTTATTTCCACCCTGGCCAATAATCAACTGTTAAAGGCAAAAGACCATGTTCTTCACACGTTTTCTTCTTAGGATAACCATAAACTACGGAAAATCTCAACTAGAGGCAACTCATGGTTTAGAATTCATAGGAGTACTTCTCAACACAAAATTATCCATAGCATCACTACCTCCCTCGAGTCATCCTAGAGGTCTCGTCAGTACCAGGATTTCAGCCATTTGGTTCAGTGGTCCTGCCTTGAGTTCACCCGGGATTTTAGGTACCTGGGGACTCTGTCCCATAAGTTGCGGACAGAATGAAAGTTGACAGCATCAGGTAAAGAAGCTATGCAGTCACCATAACGATCCATCAGTGTTGTCCGTTTTTGTTCCTCCCCTCCTCCTAACTCCCATCCTTAGAAAACTACTGGAAGAGTGAGTGGTTAGGGGACATTACTTCCCTGATACTGAGCTCCACATATTGTTTTGTCACTATGTGATGACTTAATATTTCTTTTTGCTAAAGTCTGCAAATAAGATCTGAGTTACTTGGTGTTGGTACTTTATGGGTGAGGCAGAAGCTCAAGAGTTTTTGGTTGCTATGAGCTTTGACAATGGCTGAGTTGGATCTAAGGGATCAGAACCAAACCCATAAGTTGAGGAAGAATTAAAATGAGCAACGCAGAACGTTATAAATGCACAACTTTTTTTTTCTTGACTTTCTTTCTGAAAGGTTTAGTATTAGTTTTTCTTTCATTTGTAGTAGCTTTGTGGTCAACACTAGAATATTGTCTTTGTTGCCACTGCTGACTTGACTGCTTCTTTAGGGCAGCCACTTTGTAGGCTCCAAAACTGTACCCTTCTGTTCGTATCATGGCTTCTTCCTCCTCCTGGCAGTTAGAGCTAATTTGCTCGTACAGTGCTTGAGTGCTGCCAGAAATGGTCGATAATGAGGCTGGTTCTGTTTGTGTCTTCTATTTTTTTTTTCCTTTTGCTTGTTCAGTGGTTGTCAGTGCTGTTGGAAGTCATGCTATTTTTGTTGGAAGTTTTTCTCTTGTAAGAGGTCATAGCAGAAAATGTCAGTTGGTCTGGTCTTAGGACACACACATCCAAGATGTTAGAGATCATTTTGATTCATTTGGTTGTTGAATTTGAGAGAGAGAAAAAAACGTGTTTATTGCCCATAGTCTTTAGTTCATTTAATTTTCTATCCTGAGAAAATGTAAGAAAAATTCCTTAGACCTTTGGTTCTCTGCTGTCATCCCTATTCCATCCTTTAATTTTATTTTTTAACTGCACTTCTGTATTGGTTCTTGTGTTAGTAGAGCGAAGTCCTTAACAGATTTTTTGCTCTGATGTTATATTGCAGATGCATGGTATCATTACTTTTTCTTTCCTCAGTCCTCCCCCCAGCAACTCCATGGTTGTCATGATGAAACTTGTTTCCACCAACATATCAAATCTGTTGGTCACCAGAACTGTTGAGCTGTTCTTAGTCTGTGACTTGACTGCGTGCATTGCAGTGAAAATATTTGCTTTCCTTGTAGTGCATCCCCTGCACTGTGTACTTTATTTAATATGTGCTGTGAGGTGCAGTGCATTTTATTGATAATTTCTTGACCTTTAACCCCATTTTACCCACATCTGGTATAACTGATTTACATTTACTCCCAGTTTTGTGTAAGCATGTTCTGCAGCAGAATGACTTTGTATAAAAACTTGTAATAGTTGGTACATTCAAATGTGCCTATGCCGAAGTAGTCGGAAGATTCCTTTAGTATGAGAGTTAAATATATTATGGGTAATTCTGTATTTATTTAATTTATTTTACATTTATTGACCAGGCTGGTCCGACTGGTTACTTGTCCATTTTCAGCAGAGGCTCTGGGAGAAAAGCTCCACACAGTAATGTGATATATACAATACAGCAGACACAGTTATAGAATACATGAGACACACTGTTTATACAAATTTTTAAATCAGAAATGAGTATACTACCATTGTGCGACAATAGGATAGAAGAGAGAGAGAAGAAATTTTACATTAGGATTTTTAATGTGCATAATACAATTGTGGTAAAGTTCTTGACGCACAGAGATTATTCTAGTCAGGATTAGAGCATGGGCATAGCCAGTGTGAGTTGAAATATTTTTTGAGATTTTCTTTGAAAAGTGTAAGTGAGGATTTGAGGGTAAGGTCAGCAGGGAGTTGATTCCAGGTTTTATAGACTGAGTTGCCAAACAAGGCATCACCAGCTTTGTTGTTGGATTTGACTGGATCAATAGTCTATTGGATGAACAAAGTTTACTGTGGTTACTATATAGGCTGACAATATTTTTGAGTGTTGGTGTATTATCAGGGTGGTAGAGTGCTTTATGAGCAACTATGAGCTGGTTAATCTGTAGTAGAGAAGGTAGTTCAAGCCACCCAGGAAGATTTAGTTTGCTACAGTGGTGAGGCCTATAGGCAGAGCCAGTGGCAAATCTAGTGATGTGGTTATAGCAGCAGGATAATTTAATTTCAGTTGTGTGCAAGTTTGTGAGAAAAGGGGGAGGCAAAAAGGAGGGTAGATAGGAGATGAGAACGGGCTATATCAGTTCTAGCAAGAGAAGTGAGCAAAGGTTTGAGGTTGTAAAGGGATCCAAGTTTTTGTACGTGGTTTTGATGATTTGATTAACAGGTGCATCAAATGTCAGGTTATTGTCTATTATGACTCCCAGGAGTTTGCTTTGGGTTGTTAGATATAATGGTAATGGGTGAAGGGTTGGACCTATGAGTGGGAATGAACAGGAGCAGCTTCTGTTTTTTAGGGTTTAAAAACAGATGGCAATTAGTGAGTCAGTTTTCAACAGTATTGAAAGTACTTTGGGTTAGAGACTGCAGATCTGTTTGTGAGGTGGCTGAGCAGATCACCTTGGAGTAGTCTGCATGTTGAATACATGATGCTTTAGGGATGACAGTGTGGAGGTCATTAATAAACATGGAGAACAGTAGGGGTCCTAGTATTGAGCCCTGTGGGACTCCTAAGGTGATGGGTATACAAGATGATAGTTTCTTGCCACAGGACTGCCTGTTGATGTCCAGATAGGACTGAAACCATTGGAGAGAGTGGTAGTCTAAGGAGAAAGTTTTCAGGGTAAGGTTGAGTAACTGATGGTTAACCATATCAAAAGCCTTGGATAGATCTAGAAAAAGAGCAGAGGAAAGTAGGTTATTTCGGTTATGGTTAATGACGTTAATGAAAGAGAGAGGAGCTGAGGTGGTGCTGTGGTATGGCCTGAAGCCGTGCTTAGAGTCAGCCAGCCGCTTATTTTGAATTAGGTGGTACATGAGTTGCTTATGGACACATTTTTCCATTATTTTAACAAGTGGAGATAGAATGGCTATGGGTCTGAAGTTTGGTTCTATGGAGCTACTGCCTTTATGTAGAGGTATAAAACATGGGATACTTTCCAAACAGAGAGGATGGAGGCTTTGGCTAGGATTCTGTTTATCAAGATTGAGATTGGGTAGTCTATGATGTCTGCAGCCTTTTGCAAATACTCAGCAGGGAGAAGTTCAGCAGCGAGAGTGGTAAGCTTTAATTTCTGTATAAGATTTTTGACTAAAGCGATGGGAAAAGGTTGAAAGCTAAAGCTGAAAGAGGGGGTATTAGGTGAGGTGTTCTTTGAGACAAGAGATGGGAGTGAGTTGGTTGGCCAGGGTCTGGATAGTTTCTGTGAAGAAGTTTTTGAAAGTATTTGCAGTGTCTACTTGGCGACTCAGAGGCCAAAGGGTTGGGAGTAGAAGTATGTCCTGGGTGAAGTAGTTTATTTATGCCCACCCAGAACCTTTGGGGTTTGTTTTTTCTGGTCTAGGATAATAGATTTTTTGGTATTGTTCCTTAATTGTCTATTTCTAAGTAGGTGCTGTGGGTCTTTTGTTGCATGCTAAGTGGCCTATACTTTATTTCTAGGTAAAATTTTAGATTTTGTGTCTTTAGAGCCAAGGTGCTGTTTTTGTTTTGGTTCTGATGAAGCGGGTAGGGGCATGTGAGTTGAGGATGGTAAGGAATTTGTTAAGGTATTCCACTGCATCATCCAGTGGGATTAATTTTAGGAGAGACCAGTTACATGCTCTGAGCTCATTTTGGAAGTTGGTAAGGTTAAAGTTTTTGATGTTCTTCATTCCACATTGCTGCAGTCCTAACTATTGGGTAGTCCGCTGTCCCAGTCGGCCCGAATACCAAAGTATATGGCTGACGTCGGTCAAGGCGCGTTAGACTGACGTCAGTACGTCAGGGTACTAATGCGCATGACCGACGTCATATCCTCAGTCTTTTTTGCCGCATGGTCCGATGCAGAAGCAGTTTTGCGAGTGCAGGTTGACGTTCTGAAAGTTTCTGAAGTCAGAGTTTCAGACCGAATCAAAGTTGGCTAAGTACCCCGTTGGGGAATATTTTGGTTTTTTCTTGCCTCAGTATTTAACCGGATGTCAGAAAAAGTGAATAACTGTATTACTTGTGGGAAACAGATACCTCATAGGGATTACCATACTTTGTGTATACCTTGTTTAGGGCCTGAGCACGACGTTGTTGGATGCCGCTCTTGTGCTAGATTTAACAAACGCACTATTAAGAGAAGGTTAGACTGTGCCAGGTTAGTTTTGGGAAGCGTTGTAATTATAAAATGCCGTCGGATGCTCCGGCCGCTTCGCCAAAAGCGCAAGGATAAAGCAGCAAAGCCTAGAGTGGAAGAACCGACAGTCCCGGACGTCGGTTCTTTAGAAAACTCAGTGGAGCGGAGGTTCTGCCAGGAGTTTCTTTGGAGTCTCAGGAAGAGACTTTACTGTTACAGGATGTGTCCTCTCAGGAAGTAGGCCAGGCTGAAGGGGCTTCTCAGGTGGCTGTTCTTCCCTCTCTTCCTAAGGTGGTTAGAGCCTCCCTTCTGTTTCCAAGGCTTCTTTGAGAGGCAGGCCAAGTTTAACTTCAGTGGGGGTTTCTCCTAGTGCTTCAGGGTCTTTGCCTAAGAAACATATGCTTAAAATGGCAGAGGATTTGATTACTATGATTAGAGGTTCTATGCCCCCTCCTGATAAGAGGCCTAGGGTGGAACCTGAGTTTGAGAGTTTTGAGCAGTGTTCGGAGGCTTCTGAGTCGAAGACTTGCAGGAGTATCCTCCTTATTCTGATTCTGATGTGGATGATTCTACTCCTTCAGCTTCTCCTCCTGAGGATTTTTCATTTTCAGAGACTCTGCATTCCATGAGGGAGCATTTTAAATGGGAAGGTCAAGATTTCTCTGATTCCAGGAAGAGGCTTAGGGAATTCTTGTTTTTACCCCAGCATAGGCCTTTAGCTATACCTCCTGTTCTGAATGTGGTGGAAGATGTTTTTGCAGAGGCTTCCCTGAATCCTGATTCTTTGCCTCCTGCCCCAGTTAAACCGGATAGGTACTATAGGGTGCCTGAAGCTCATAAGTATCTTTTTAAGAGTCCTAGGACAGACCCGGAAACTGTCTCTCAAGGGCCTATAGGTGTGAAGGCTTCTGTTGTTAAAAATCCTGTTCCTCCTGATAAAGAGGCAAGGGCTTTGGATAGATGGGGAAAGAAAGTGTATACTTCTTCCACTTTAGCCATGAGGGCGTTGAATTGTCAGTTTCACATGTTAAAATATCAGAATTATCTCCTTTCACAATTGAAGTCTAAGGTGGATGCTCTGGCAGAAGGTATTGACTGTAAAGAGTTGCAGGATTTAGTTCATGTGTCTGAACAGGTGGGTAAGCATTCCTTGCAGTGTGGTTTTGATGCTGTGCAGGCCTCCTCGAGGGTGGCTGCCACTGGTTCTGTTCTTCGAGGCACGCCTGGTTGAGGGATCAGAATTTAGCTGAGCATGTTAAGACAAGGATTTTGGATGCTCCTTTACAGTCTGATGTGTTGTTTGGTTCGCCTGTGGAAGCAGTTTTAAAGAAAATGGAGGACAAGGCTAAGTCTATGCAAACTGTTAAGGATTTTTGCAGGTGCAGCCTCCAGTTTAGTAGAAATTGGCCTTCTAAGGGATGGACATATCCTGCTTATGATTCCCAGTCTAGAGGTAGGTCTAGACGTGGTAGGGGCAGAGCTCAAGGTTCTTTTAGGCCTAGAACAGGGAGTTCACCTGCTCAGACTTCTGGTGAGGGCAGGGGTCAGTCCTTTCGTAAACAGACCCAATGACCTACCTTTTCAGCTGCCAGTACATTCTCGCCTGGCAGCACCTTTGGGAGGAAGGCTGGCTCTTTTCAAAGAAAATTGGGATTTAATTACCCAAGACAGATGGGTTTTGGATATCATTCACCACGGTTACAGGTTTTATTTCCATACCTTGCCTCCTTTCAAAGGCATGCCAGACATTCCTCCTCTACAAAGAAAAGAGGCTCACAAGCAAATTTCTCTGTTGCTCCAAATAGGGGCCATTCAGCCAGTTCCTGTGCCAGAAAGGGGCCTAGGATTTTACTCTCGCCTGTTCCTAGTACCGAAGAAGGGGAACACGTGGAGACCAATTTTGGATTTATCTATCCTCAACACTTATCTGGACATTCCCAAGTTCAAAATGTTGACGTTACAACAGCTTTTACCTCTGCTGGGCAAAGATCACTGGATGGTAACTTTAGATCTCAAGGAAGCTTACCTTCATGTGCCTATCCGACTAAGTTGCAGGAAGTATCTGCGTTTTCGAGCTGGAGATTCTCATTATCAGTTCTCTGCATTGCCCTTTGGCTTATCCACTGCGCCCAGAGTATCAGAGTATTCACAAAGGTTCTGGCTCCAGTGATAGCTTACTTCAGGCTAAAAGGAATACAAATCTATCCTTACTTGGACGACTGCCTGATTCTGGCTCAAGAAAAGGAAGACCTTTTACAGCATTTGGAATATGTGATAGCAGTGCTAAGATGCCTAGGGTATTCTGTGAACGAAATAAAGTCCAGTCTAGTACCCTCTCAAGACATGTGCTTTCTGGGTGTGAGACTGAATACAGCAGCCCAGATGGCCTTTTTAACCCCGGACAAACAAAAGAATCTTTCCAGTTACTTCCATCAACAATCTCTTCAGTCCGGGCTGACTGCAAGGACAGTCCTTCAAGCCTTAGGGTTCATGGCATCTTGTATTCTGGTGCTTCCCAATGCCAAACTGCATATGAGGAAGCTGCAATGGTATCTAAAAAATGTATGGACACAGCACTGCCAGGATTTGGACACTGTCATTCAAATAATACCTTGCATTCAAAAGGAATTTTTGTGGTGGGCTCAGGAATGTCACCTAAACAAGGGACTCTCTGTGACCCGGCCAGAGGCGAGTCAGATTCTAACGACAGATGCCTCAGACATTGCTTGGGAGCTCATCTAAATGGAAAGTGGATACAAGACAAGTGGCCTGCCAGACTACAGCATCTACATATCAACATGAAAGAGATGTTAGCAGTCCAGTTTGCATTAATGGCTTTCAAGGAGTTACTTCTTCCAGGGCAGGTGTTGATTCTAACAGACAACACAACTGTCATGTGGTACATCAACAAACAAGGGGAACACATTCTTACCCATTGTGCAGGCAAGCAATGATTTTATGGGAGACTGCGCTCAGCTTGCAACTAACTCTTCAGGCAAGGTTTCTGCCGGCAGCACAGAACTCCTTAGCAGATGTGTTAAGCAGACAAATCATGGATCCCCACGAGTGGAAACTGGATCTTCATGTATTTCGAAAATTGACAGTGTCATGGGGAACTCCAGACATAGATCTGTTCACTTCTCCACTAAACCACCAGCTGCCAAAGTTTTGCACAAAGAGGTTTCATCACACAGCTTGGAAAGTGGATGCTCTTTCTTTCAGTTGGAAAAATCTTCATGTGTATGCCTTTCCACCTCTGCCTCTTCTCCCAAAGGTGCTCCTAAAGGTCAGACAAGACAAGCCAAGGATGATTTTAATAGCTCCAGATTGGCCTCGGCAACACTGGTACCCATTACTGAGGAATCTGGTAAGGAAGCCTCCATGGCCTTTACCTTTGATTCCACACCTGTTGTCTCAGAGGGCGGTCACCTGCTCAATGTCAAGCTTCACTCTCTTCATCTAACAGCCTGGCATATTCTGTTTTGAAACACAGCAGGTCTCAACTTCCTCAACAAGTTTTAAATGTGATTTTGGAAGCCAGAAGACCTAGTACAAGGAAAGTGTACGCAGAAAAATGGAAGAGATTTTTATTTTGGAGTGCAGCAAACAATTTGGAGATTTCTGAGCCTAATTTGAGTGTGGCTCTTCAATATCTTACTGAGTTATTGGACAAAGGTTTGTCTTTCTCTTCCATTAAGATTCATGCTGCAGCAATTTCAGCTCACTATGATTGTGACCCACCATTGTTTTCGCATCCTTTGTTCAAGCAATTTCTTAGAGGGGCAAAGAATATAAGACCCCCACGTAGAGCTCCTACTCCTGCTTGGGATCTCAATTTTGTGTTGGAGAAACTTACTCTACAACCTTTTGAGCCTGCGGCTACTGGTGAATTGAAATGCTTGTCATGGAAGACTGCTTTTTTGTTGGCCATTACTTCTGCAAGAAGGGTTTCTGAATTGCAGGCCCTTATGACGGTAGAGCCTTTTTTGATTTTTCATAAGGATAGGGTATCTTTACGTACTAATCCTTCCTTTATGCCTAAGGTGGTTTCTAGTGTGGCTTTAAACCAAACTATTCATTTGCCTACTTTTTATGCAGATCCCCAAAATAAAGGGGAAAAGATTTTGCACACTTTAGATGTACACAGGCAATTGCGTTATTATTTAAGCAGGAGTACGGATTTTAGGCAGTCTCAGCAGTTGTTTGTTTCTTTTGCTTTGAGTTCTCAGGGCAAGCCTGTGTCAAAACAAACTATTTCTAAGTGGATTGGGTTTTGCATTGCATTTTGTTATTCCCATCATGGCAAGGAGATTCCAGCTGGGATTAGGCCTCATTCCACTAGGGCTACTGCCACTTCAACAGCATTTCTAAGGGGGGTGGCAACTAAGGATATTTTGGAGGCAGCTACTTGGAGTTCAGTGCATACTTTCTCTAAGCATTATCACTTTCCTCTCTACTCTAAATCTAGGGCTGGTTTTGCCACAGCTATTTTGCAAGGCATGTTGTCAGCTCCTGCTTCCTTATGATTTGCCAGCCTCCCTTACCTCTGCTTTGGGATTCTACCCAATAGTTAGGACTGCAGCAATGTGGAATGAAGAACATAGTACAGTTTTGTACCTACCATAAATGTAGATGTTCGAGGATCCACATTGCTGCAGTCCAATTTACCCTCCCTCCTTCCCCTCTGTGTTTAGGGGTGGTTGTGCAGGTGAGGTTATTCTCTGGTAATTTTGTATATATTGTACATATTTTTGGTGCAGGAATGTTTGGAGTTTTTGGTTTTGGCCTTGTCTTTTTAGGGTCTTCTGACATCTGGGGCAAGAAAAGACTGAGGATATGACGTCGGTCATGCGCATTAGTACCCTGACGTACTGACGTCAGTCTGATGCGCCTTGACCGACGTCAGCCATATACTTTGGTATTCGGGCCGACTGGGACAGCGGACTACCCAATAGTTAGGACTGCAGCAATGTGGATCCTCTAACATCTACATTTATGGTAGGTACAAAACTGTACTTTTCTTGTATATTTGTAAGTGGGTAGTTGGGGGATGTTCGTGTTACCCTGCTGCAGTCATCACACTTGGGTTATCCTGTCGTCAGGCGGTCCCGCAGTCGGCCGGAATTCCAAAGTCTTGGTCTGACGTCGGTTGCTGTCACCTCATCCCTGATGTCAGTGCGCCAGGGGTATATATATTGCAACAGACGCCATTTTCTTCAGTCTTTCTTGCCCGAAGCAGAAGCAGTTCGCAAGTGCCGGTCGGCCGACTCCTGAGATTGTCAAATTCGAATTTCAGACCGAAGTCTTCAATAAAGCTAAGTACCCCGTTGGGGAAACTTTTCTTGCCTCAGACCGATGTCAGAAAAAGTTAACAATTGCATTTCTTGTGGGTAGCAAATACCTCATAAGGATTTTCATTCTTTGCATACCTTGCCTAGGCCCTGATCACGACGTCACTTGTCGGTTTTGTGCTAGATTTAATAAGCGTACTATTAAAAGGCGATTTGATTTCGCACAACACTATTTTGGTAGAAAATTTAACTATAACATGCCGTCGGAGCGATCGACTACTGGCGTGCACAAAAAACGCAGGGATAAGGACCGACAGCCCAGGCCTAAGCCAGATTCCGAGGCCTCGGTTGATCCGGTCTCCGGTTCTCAGTGAGGCTCCGACGCAGCCCATGACTACCGCAGATCTGGAACCCGAGACCACTACGGATATTTTGACGGAATGTACTAGGCCTACGCAGCCTTTTACTACAGGCCCTTCCGACGACTTAGCTCCTAAAGACGTCGGTGCTTCAGAAACGCCATCGGTTTCTGAAGGTGTTTACAGATCGACTCTCACCATTAAAACGTTTTCTAAGTCTAAGACTCCTTCTAAATCTAAAAAGACTGCACTTCAGTCACCTCTTCAAGGCCCTATGCCTAAGAAACAGATGCTCAAAATGGCTGAAGATTTGATTTCTCTAATCAGGGGTTCACAGCCCCCTCCTGACAAAAGGCCTAGACTAGAGGAAGACTCTGCTTCCTCTGAGCAACTGTCCATTTCTTAGGATTCCTCTGAGGACCAAGATTATTCCTACTCTCCTTATGAAGATTCTGATGCTGAAGACTCTTATTCCCTCAGCTTCTTCTCCTGAGGACTACACCTTTGGGGGGAAACCTTACACACTATGAGGGAACATTTTCACTGGGAAGGTCAGGACTACTCTGATTCCAAGAAAAGGCTCAGAGAGATGTCCTTCAAGGATGCATCTGCAGTCATAACATATGGGTTGTCCTGCCTCAGGCAGCCCTTTGGTCGGCCGGATTCCAAAGTCTGGGTCTGGCCTCGGCTGATGTCTCACTTTCCCCGACGTCAGAGCGTCTGGGGTATAAAAGCATCAGCCGACGCCATTTTCCTCAGTCTTTCTTGCCGCGCGGTGCCCGAAGCAGAAGCTGTTCGCAAGTGCCGGTCGGTCAGATCCAGAGATTTTAGCTACCGAAGACTTCGAAAAAAGCTAAGTACCCCGTTGGGGACTCTTTCTTGCCTCAGCCGATGTCAGACAAAGTAAATAATTGTTTAACTTGTGGGAAACAAATACCTCATAAGGATTTCCATTCTTACTGCCTTCCTTGCTTAGGCCCAGACCACGACGTATCGGCCTGTTTAGCCTGTGCCTCCTTCAACCGACTAACTCTTAGACGTCGGTCGAAGTTTGCAGAGGAATTTTTTGGAGCCGCTTTTGCTTATAAAATGCCGTCGGAGACTCCCGACTTCGCATATGGTCAAAAAACGCAAGGAAAAGGACCGACACTCGCGGCCCGCTGTTTCTGTTGAAACCACGGCTAGGCCTACCAAGAGTGTCTCTGTTTCGGCCGAAACAGAGTCCTCGATGATTCCTTCTTCCGAAACCATACTTCCGACCACCGAGGCCCCGGCTGAGTCTGCTTCAGAACTACCTACCGAAGCTAGTGTTCAGGATTTGTCCGACACCATACCTTTGGACATTTCTACCCCTGCAAGTGGGGCAGCTAGGCCCCCAGCTTCTATGTCCATTAAGGCCTTTTCTAGGGCTAAAGCTGCCAAACTTTCAAAAGCTTTGCCTACCAAATCTACACCCCAGAGGCCTTCCTCTAGTTCACAGATCCTCAGCCTGGCTGAGGACCTTATCTCCTTAATTAGGGGTTCACAACCTCACCCAGACAGGGCCTCTCAACCTCCTCCAGACAAAAGCCCCAGGACTGACCCCTCTGAACCCCTCTCCTCAGATGATTTCTCGGATGGATCTGAGTTGTCAGACCACCAAGAAGGGGCTTACTCGCCTTATGAGGATTCAGATGCAGAGGAATCTATCCCTTCGGCCTCCCCTCCTGAAGAGTTTTCCTTTGGGGAGACTTTACACTCCATGAGAGAGCACTTTCAATGGCAAGGTCAGGATTTCTGTGATTCTAGAAAAAGATTACGGACCTTTTTGCATTTGCCTCAGCATAGGCCCTTAGCTATACCTCCTGTTCTAAATGTAATTGATGTGTACAATGATGTCTGTACAGCCCCTGATACTCTTCCTCCGGCCCCTGCCAAACCTGACAGATATTACAGGGTCCCGGATTCTCATTTCCATCTGTATAAAGCCCATTCTGCAGAACCAGAAACTATTTCTCAGGGCCCTAAAGGGGTTGCAGCCGCTGCTACTAAAAATCCCCTACCCTCTGATAGAGAGTCTAGAGCTTTAGAGAGATGGGGGAAGAAGGTGTATACATCTGCAACTCTTTCTGTCAGGGCATTAAACTGTCAATTCCATATGATACAGTACCAAGAGTATTTGTTAGATGAACTGAATAAGAAACTTTCTTCTCCTGAACCCCTAGACCGTAAATCCCTTCAGGATTTGGTACATAACTCACAACAGGTTAGTAATCATTTCTTAAAATGTGGCTATGATGCACTGGAGGCTTCATTTACATCAGCTATGACTGGGGCAGTTATTCGTAGACCTGCCTGGCTGAAGGAACAATCTTTGCCAGACCATGTCAAAGTTAAACTCCTCGATGCTCCAATGGAGAAACAAAATTTATTTGGCTCCCCTGCTCAGGAGATTCTAAAAAAGGTTGAAGAAAAAGCAAAATCTGTGCAAGCAGTTAAAGATTTCCTGCAAGTTCAACCACCGAGATTCAGCAGAAACTGGCCTACAAAAAATTGGTCCTTTCCAGACTCGGACAGAGCCCAGAGAGGCAGGAACAGGCGCTCTAGAGGCAGAGGTCAATCGAAGGGCTCCTACAGAGGCCGTCAGTGGCAGCCTGCCAACCAGAGGAGTAGTGCAACAGCTACAACAACAACCACTACTACAGGACAGACTCAATGACTTGACTCTGATTCCACCTACCAGGGATCAACTGGAAGCACCCTTGGGCGGAAAGCTGGCTTTATTCTCAAAAAACTGGCATTATATTACAAAGGATACTTGGGCATTGCAAATAATAGACAAAGGATGCAGGTTTCACTTCCACACTTTGCCAAAAAGAAGCGTAATGCCAAACCTTCCACCAAATCAGAAGGCAGAGGCTTTAAAACAAATCAGCAAGTTACTTCAGATGAAAGCTATAGAAAAGGTACCATGTTAAGAACAAGGCCAAGGATTTTACTCCAGACTATTCCTTGTACCAAGAAAAGAAAATCAATGGAGGCCTATTCTCGACTTGTCCGCACTCAACACTTATCTCATTGTGCCAAAATTCAAAATGCTGACACTACAGCAACTTCTTCCCATGTTGGGCAAGGAGTCTTGGCTGGTGACTCTAGGTCTCGAGGAGGCATACCTGCACGTCCCTATCCGACCAAGTTGCAGAAGACACCTCAGATTTCTTGCAGGATCAGAGCATTATCAATTCTCAGCATTGCCCTTTGGCTTATCTACTGCGCCCAGAGTATTCACAAAATGCCTGGCATCAGTAGTTGCACATTGCAGACTACAGGGAATTCAAATTTATCCATACCTGGACGACTGCCTTATACAAGCGGACAACAAAAACAAATTGTTAAAGGACTTGGCCTATACCATACACCTGTTACAGGCCTTGGGATACACAGTCAACATCCAAAAGTCAAGACTAGTACCATCCCAAAGGATCACCTTTTTGGGTGCAGATCTGGACACAAGCACCCAAATGGCCTTTCTCACAGAAGAAAAGCAAAAACAACTTCCAGGTTACTTCATGATTTTGACAAGACAAACTCAGCTTACTGCAAGGAAAATCCTGCAGGCCCTGGGTTACATGGCATCCTGCATAATTCTAATCCCACATGCCAGACTGCATATGAGGAAATTACAATGGTACCCAAGGAGTGTATGGTCTCAACACAGTCACAGTTTAGAAACCATGATACCAATCATTCCATGCCTTCAAAAGGAATTCCTGTGGTGGGCTCAGGCCTGCCAGTCCAACAGAGGGTTGCCTTTCAACAAACCAAAAGCAAGGCAGACCATCACCACAGACGCCTCGGACCGAGGATGGGGAGCACACATGGAGGACAAATGCATCCAAGGCCTATGGCCTCAAGGGCAGCTAAGCATGCACATATACCAAAAGGAAATGCTGGCAGTGAGCATGCAATCGAGGCATTCAAACCCTTCCTCCAACAAGGGCAACTGTTAATAAGGACAGACAACACCACGGTCATGTGGTACATAAACAGGGTGGCACACATTCTTACCCGCTATGCCGGATGGCTATGAATCTGTGGGATCTATGCCTGAATCTCAGTATCCAACTACAGGCCCAATTCGTGCCAGGGAAAGAAAATGCACTGGTGGACAGCCTAAGCAGAACTACCATGGATGCACACGAATGGATGCTGCACCCAGACATCTTCAAGCTCATAACAAAGACATGGGGAATGCCGGAGATAGATCTGTTCGCCTCCCCCCTCAGCCATCAACTGAAGACATTCTGCTCAAGGGCATACCACCCACAGGCTTGGAGGGTGGACTCTCTCTCTTTCAGCTGGAAAGCCCTCACAGTATATGCCTTCCCACCTCTCCCATTGATGCACAAGGTTCTACTGAAAATAGGGAGGAACAGCCAAAAGTGATACTAATAGCTCCGGACTGGCCAAGACAACACTGGTATCCACTATTGAGAAGCATGTCTCAGGCAAAATCATGGCCTCTCCCCCTATGGCCTCTTCTTCTAACACAGAACAATTTCAAGACCCTACATCCCAACTTGAAAACATTGCAGCTAACTGCCTGGAAAATACCTCAAGTCCCAATCAAACTGTTTTATCTCAGAGGGTGAAGGACATTATCCTGGAAGCTCGCAGGCCTTCCACAAGGAAGACATACTCAGCTAAATGGAAGAGATTTCTCATTTGGAGCACATCAAAGGGCACAGATGTCAGTGGCAAACTTAGCATATATCCTAGAATATTTAGCAGAATTGTTCCACAATGGCCTGTCCTATTCTTCCATTGAGATTCATGCTTCAGCAATTTCAGCAGAATACAATGTGGAACCACCTATCTTCTCACACCCTCTCCTCAGACAATTTCTGAGAGGGATCAAAAATGTTAAACCTCCAATAAGACCCCCTCTACCTGCCTGGGATCTCAACTTTGTGCTGGAAAAACTGACACTACCTCCTTTTGAACCAGCAGCATCAGTGGATCTACAGTTTCTATCTTGGAAAACTGCATTCCTTCTGGCAATCACTTCAGCAAGAAGAGTATCTGAGTTACAAGCATTAATGGCAGTGCAGCCTTTTCTTATTTTCCACCAGGACAGGGTGTCACTAAGAACCAATCCTACTTTTATGCCAAAGGTGGTGTCTAGGGTATCCTTGAACCAAGCTATTCACTTGCCTACGTTCTTCCCTAATCCACAGAATAAAGGGGAAAAACTTCTGCACACCCTGGATATACACAGACAACTACGCTACTATTTGGACAAAACAAAAACTAGCAGAAAAACTGACCAACTTTTTGTAGCATATGCAACTGGGGTGCAAGGAAGAGCAATTTCCAAACAGACAATTTCAAAATGGATAGGAAATTGCATTCGCTTTTGCTACTCCTTTCATGGAAAGACAGTTCCTAAAAATATCAGGCCTCATTCCACAAGGGCCATGGCCACCACTACAGCCTTCCTAAGGGGGGTGGCTACCAAGGACATTTTAGAAGCTGCTACTTGGACCTCCATGCATACATTTGCCAAGCATTACAACCTACCTTTATACTCTAGATCCAGAGCAGGGTTTGCAACTGTAGTCCTGCAGGGGATCTTAACTACACCATCCTTTTCTTAGTACCTCCACCCCCAGATTGGCTATGGTATTCTACCCATATGTTGTGATTGCAGATGCATCCTTGAAGGACATAGTACAGTTTTGTACCTACCATAAATGTAGATGTCCGATAGGTATGCATCTGCAGTCAGGATTACCCTCCCTCCTTCCCCTCTTTGGTATTCCTAGGGTGCTTACCACTCTTTTAGCTAGCTGGGGGAATCTATTATGGTGTATTTGTTTGTTTATTCATGTATATAATTTGCAAATGATTGGAACTTTTCAGCATTTATCCACATTTAGCCTTCCTAGAGGGCACCTGGCATCTGGGGCAAGAAAAACTGAGGAAAATGGCATCTGCTGATGCTTTTATACCCCAGACGCTCTGACGTCGGGGAAAGTGCGACATCAGCCGAGGCCAGACCCAGACTTTGGAATCCGGCCGACCGAAGGGCTGCCTGAGGCAGGACAAACCCATATGTTATGACTGCAGATGCATAACTATCGGACATCTACATTTATGGTAGGTACAAAACTGTACTTTTCTCTTACTCCCCAACACAGACCTCTAGCCTTCCCACCTGTGTTGGACATTGTGGATGATGTCTACTTAGAATCCAGTTTCAACCCAGACTCTCTTCCTCCTGCTCCGGCTAAGCCTGACAGATACTACAGAGTATCTGATTCCCACAAATTTCTTTACAAAAGCCCAGTAGCTGACCCAGAGACTATCTCCCGGGGTCCCAAGGGGGCTAAGGCTTCTATGGCTAAAAACCCAGTACCTGCTGAGGGGGATTCCAGAGCACTAGACAGGTGGGGGGAAAAAGGTTTACACCTCAGCCACATTAGCTATGAGGGCACTAAATTGTCAAATTCATGTGCTTAAGTATCAGCAATTTCTAATCTTTCAGTTAAAGCAAAGGATAACCTCCCTACCTCAACAATCTGAAATGAAAGAAGTACAGGATTTGTTGCACGCCACTGAGCAGGTGGGCAAACATACCTTACAATGTGGGTTTGATTCTTTGGAGGCCTCTTGCAGAGCTGCTGTCACTGGATTGGTTATACGTAGGCATGCTTGGTTAAAGGAACAAAACTCTGCCTGATCATATTAAAGCAAAACTACTAGATGCTCCCTTACAGCAGGATGTTCTTTTTGGAGTTAAAGCAGAAGAAGTTTTAAAGAAAAGCAGAAGAAGTTTTAAAGAAAGTGGAAGATGAGGCAAAATCAATGCAGACAGTCAAAGATTTCCTACAAGTACAACCCCCTCGCTTCAGTAAAAACTGGCCAACAAAAAATTGGTCCTTTCCAGCTACTGACAGACCACAGAGGGGTAAATACAGGTGCCCAAGGGGCAGAGGACAACCACAAGACCAGTATAAACCTCGCCAATGGGGCACTACAACACAGAAGGGAGGAGAAGACAGGTCTCAACCCACCAGAAGGCAAACTCAATGACTTGCACCTCATCTGGCCAAGCAGTACTCTCTTGACAGCCCCCTTGTGGGGGAAAACTCACACTTTTTGAAGACAACTGGCACATGGTCACAAAGGACAAATGGGTCCTAGACATAATTTTACGAGGATACAGATTCTACTTTCACACCTTGCCAATGAAAAGAGGAATGCCAAACCTGCCACAAAATCAATGGGCAGAGGCACAAAAACAAATTACAGCTCTCAGACATGAGATCCATTCATCTGGTACCTACTCGAGAGCAAGGCCAAGGATTTTACTCAAGGCTCTTTCTAGTACCCAGAAAGGACAATGCTTGGAGACCAATTCTGGACCTTTCAATTCTAAACACTTACAAGTTCCCAAATTCAAGATGCTAACACTACAGCAGCTACTTCCCATGTTGGGCAAGGCAGCATGGCTATTAACATTGGACCTCAAGGAGGCATACCTGCATGTCCCTATCAGACAAAGTTGCAGAAGATACCTCCGTTTCATTGCAGGTTCAACCCATTATCAATTCTCTGCACTGCCCTTTGGCTTATCTACTGCACCAAGAGTTTTCACTAAATGCCTGGCACCAGTAATTGCATACTGCAGACAGAGGAATTCAAATATATCCATACCTGGAAGACTGGCTCATCCAAGCAGAAAGCAAAGACATTCTCTTACATCATCTGGCCATTGTGAAGCATCTACTAAATTGTCTGGGGTACACAGTAAACGAAAAGAAGTCAAAACTAGTACCCTCACAAAAAAATGACAATCCTGGGTGCCAGCTTGGACACAACGGTCCAGAAGGCTTATCTAACACCAGACAAGCAACTACAACTGGCTCAGTATTTCAAGACAATGACAACAAAGACCCAATTAACTGCAAGAAAAATTCTGCAGGCTTTGGGCTTCATGGCATCTTGCATACTAATAATACCATTTGCAAAACTGCATATGAGGAAATTACAGTGGTACCTAAAAAGCGTATGGTCTCAACACAGCCACAGCTTGGACACAATGATATCTCTCATTCCCTGCCTTCAACAGGAGTTTCTATGGTGGTCACAGGCATGTCACCTCAACAAGGGTCAGCCTTTCACTTTGCCCACAACCAGGCAAACTATCACAACAGATGCTTCAGACTATGCCTGGGGGGCACACATGGCAGGACAGTGCATTCAAGGCCTATGGACTGCAGGACAAAGAAAACTGCACATAAATCAAAAAGAGATGCTAGTTGTACAGAAAGCTCTGACAGCCTTCAAGGATCTACTACATCCAGGACAACTTGCAATAAAGACGGACAACACCACAGTAATGTGGTACATAAACAAGGGGGCACACATTCCTACCCTTTTTGCAGGCAAGCAATGATCTTATGGAACACAGCTCTGGCCTACCAAGTCCAGTTACAAGCTCAATTCCTGCCAGGACAGAAGAACACATTGGCAGACGACCTAAGCAGAAACATCAAAGATCCCCACGAGTGGAAACTAGACCCACAAATATTTACAATGATAACTCAGAAATGGGGCCTTCCAAACATAGACCTGTTTGCCAGTCCTCAAAACTACCAACTGACAAAATTTTGTACAAGGGCATTCCACCATCAAGCTTGGAAAGTGGACGCTCTCTCCTTCAGTTGGAAAAACCTGACAGCATATGCATTTCCTCCATTACCTCTCCTCACAAAGGTTCTTTTGAAGGTCAAAAAGGAGAAACCACGACTGATTCTCATAGCCCCAGACTGGCCACGCCAGCATTGGTACCTGATATTGAGGAATATGGCTCACAGCCCACCATGGATATTGCCTCAAATACCCCATTTGCTCATGCAACAAAACAAACAGATTCTACACAGCCAGCTCAAAACTTTAAATCTGGCTGCATGGCAAATCTACTAAGCATCCAACCAGCTCCTCTCTCACAAGCAGTTCTGCATGTTATTCTGGAAGCCAGGAGGCCAAGCACCAGGAAGGCTTACTTGGACAAATGGAAAAGGCTTTGTGCCTGGAACCAAGCTAAAGGCCAAGACACAATTCAACCTCACATGCCTCACATTCTGCAGTATTTAGCTGAGATGTTGCACAAAGGACTTTCCTTTTCCTCATTTAAAATCCATGCTTCAGCTATTTCAGCTCACTACGACACAAATCCACCTTTATTTTCAAATCCTCTTCTAAGGCAGTTCCTCAGAGGGGCAGAAAACATTAGACCACCTAGGAGAACTCCTACACCAACATGGGACCTCGACTTTGTACTCTAAAAACTAACGCTACCTCCCTTTGAACCAGCTTTCTCTGCAGACCTTCAGTTCCTATCTTGAAAGACTGCCCTGCTCCTGGCAATAACTTCAGCTAGGAGAGTCTCAGAACTACAGGCACTAATGGCAGTGGAACTTTTCCTCATTTTTCATCAAGACAGAGTTTCTCTATGAAGTAATCCTTCCTTTATGCCTAAGGTGGTTTCCAGTAGCTTTAAATCAAACCATCCACCTACCCACCTTCTTCCCCAATCCACAGAACAAAGGTGAGAGACTCCTGCATTCCTTGGACATTCACAGGCAGCTTCGTTACTACTTGGATAAAACTAAGTCTTTCAGAAAAACTGACCAGCTCTTTGTATCCTATGCTACAGCTTCTCAAGGGAGGGCTATATCCAAGCAAACCATTTCAAAATGGATAGGTCATTGCATACAGTTCTGTTACACCCATCATGGGAAATCAGTTCCTGCTACCATTAGATCCCACTCTTCCAGGGCAACAGCTACCTCTACAGCCTTTCTCAGGGGGGTTCCTACCAAGGAAATTTTAGAAGCTGCAACTTGGAGTTCTGTACACACCTTCACCAAACACTATCACTTGCCTCTTTACTCTAAGTCCAGGGCGGGCTTCGCCACTGCAGTTCTGCAGGGCCTTATTGCCTCCACTAACCCTCTGTGATACCTCCCCCCTACCTTAGCTTTGGGATTCAACCCAAGTGTGATGACTGCAGCAAGGTAACATGATGAACATAGTACAGTTTTGTACCTACCATAAATGTAGATGTTCGAGTGTTCACCCTGCTGCAGTCCAGGTTACCCTCCCTCCATCCCCTCTGATCTACTGGCTAAATCTCTGCTATGCTTTACTGATGTATTTGCTTATAGCTGAAGGGATTTTGTGTTTGTGCAATGTTCACACCATTTGGTATTAATTCTGATCACCCTTTTGGGGGCACCTGACATCTGGGGCAAGAAAAACTGAAGAAAGTGGCGTTGGTTGCATTATATATACCCCTGGCGCACTGACGTCAGGGATGAGGCGACAGCAACCGACGTCGGACCAAGACTTTGGAATTCCGGCCTACTGCGGGACCGCCTGACGACAGGATAACCCAAGTGTGATGACTGCAGCAGGGTGAACACTCTAACATCTACATTTATGGTAGGTACAAAACTGTACTTTATCGGCTTTGAGGCAGTGGTCACTTAAATGATCAGGCAGGGTCCCGGACTTGTATGAATGGGGATGGCCATTGATAAGTGTCCAATCTAGGGTACTTTCTTTGTTAGATTTATTAAACCTGGTGGGAGTGGAAATGACCTGTGAAAACCCATAAAGGTTAATGTGGGTAGTTGGAGATTTAGAGGAGCAGGAGCTCCAATCAATGTTAGTCACCAAGTACAATGGTTTCTTGGGGGTAGTTACTGGATAACCACTTTAGGAGGTCTTCTAGTGTGCTAACATTTTTACCTGGGGGACTATAGACACAGACAATGTATATACACTTGATGTCCTTCATGGATGCATCTGCAGTCATAACAAGTGGGTTGTCCTGTCGTCAGGCAGCCCTGCAGTCGGCCGGATTCCAAAGTCCGGGTCCGGCTTCGGCTGATGTCGCACTCCACCCGACGTCATCTCTGTTGGACTTCGGGTATAAAAGCATCAGCCGACGCCATTTTCCTCAGTCTTTCTTGCCGCGTGGCGCCCGAAGCAGAAGCTGTTCGCAAGTGCCGGTCGGTCGGATCCAAAAAACGCAAAGATAAAGACCGACACTCGCGGTCCGCGGTTTCGGCCGAAACCACGGTAAAGCAAACCGCGAGTGTCTCGGTTTCGGCCGAAACCGAGAAAACTGATCAAAGTACAGCTGAACCTATTCTTACAACTGAGGCCCCTGCTACAACTCTTGAATCGACCTCAGAAATTTTACCCACTACGGTGGTTGACTTATCAGACACCATCCCCTTGGATGTCTCTACCCCAGCACGTGGTGCTGCTAGGCCTCCAGCAGCCATGTCCATTAAGGCCTTCGCCAGGGCTAAAGCAGCCAAGACTACTAAAACAGTGCCTGTTAAACCCCCACATCCAGGCCCTCTTCTAGTTCTCAAATGCTTTCTTTGGCAGAAGATTTAATTTCTTTAATTAGAGGATCTCAATCTCACCCAGACAGGGCCTCTCAGCCCCCAGAGAAGAGACCTAGGGCAGAGCCCCCTGAGCCAGTGTCTTCTGATGATTCTGCTGATGAATCAGACATAACTGACCAGCCAGAAGCTCCCTTCTCCAATTTTGAAGATTCTGATGCTGAAGAATCCATTCCAGCTGCTTCCCCACCAGAAGAATTCTCCTTTGGGGAAACCTTGCATGCCATGCGAGAACAGTTCCAATGGCAGCAACAGGATTTTTCAGACTCCAGAAAAAGACTTAGGACCTTTCTACACCTCCCACAGCACAGGCCCTTAGCTATACCTCCTGTTCTCTCTGTGGTGGATGATGCTTTCAATGATGTTTGCTCCGCTCCAGATTCTTTACCCCCAGCCCCTGCCAAACCAGACAGATTTTACAGGGTGCCAGATACTCATCACCACCTTTACAAGGCCCCACTTGCAGACCCAGAAACTATATCCCAGGGTCCCAAGGCAGTAGCCGCGACCACAGCTAAAACCCTATTCCTTCTGAAAGGGAAGCAAGGTCATTAGACAGATGGGGTAAAAGGTCTACACTTCAGCTACTCTCTCAGCTAGAGCTTTAAACTGTCAGTTTCACATGATACAATACCAAGAGTTTATGCTTGATCAGTTAACTAAAAACTAACCACTGATGAATCTCTTGATAAGAAATATGTATTAGAGATGGTAAATAACATACAACAGGTTAGCAACCATTCCTTAAAATGTGGCTATGATGCACTGGAGGCTTCATTTAGATCAGCCATGACAGGCACAGTGATAAGAAGGCATGCATGGCTAAAGGAACAAGCTTTACCGGATCATGTTAAAGCTAAGTTGCTAGATGCTCCTATGGACAAGACAAGTTTGTTTGGTACACCTGCCCAGCAGGTTATGAAGAAAATGGAAGAAAAGGCAAAATCTGTTCAAACTGTTAAAGATTTCTTGCAGGTTCAACCCCCAAGGTTTAGCAGGAACTGGCCTGCCAAAAATTGGTCCTTTCCTGACTCCACAAAATTTCAAAGGGGCAGGAATAGACGTTCCAGAGGCAGACACCAATCCAGAGGAGGTGCCTACAGAGGACGACAGTGGCAAGGTAACAACAGAGGCACAGACACAGCCACTGCCACTACATCAACACAACCACAGTGACTTAATCCTAAATCCGCCTACCAGGGAACAAATAGCAGCTCCTCTAGGCGGAAAGTTAACCTTATTTTCAAAGAACTGGCACTACATAACAAAAGACAAGTGGATTTTACAAACCATAGATCAAGGTTACCGGTTTCACTTCCACACTTTACCAGTCAAAAGAGGAATGCCAAATCTACCTCCAAATCAAAACACACAGGCTCTATGCCAGATAATGGAGTTAGCAGACATGAGAGCTGTGGAAACAGTGCCAACAGCAGAACAAGGAAAGGGTTCTATTCCAGACTATTCCTAGTTCCAAGAAAGGAAAAAGTTGGAGACCAATTCTCGACCTGTCCACCTTAAATACATACATCATTGTCCCAAAATTCAAAATGCTGACCCTACAGCAACTTCTTCCCATGCTGGGCAAGGAGTCTTGGCTGGTAACTCTAGATCTCAAGGAGGCATACCTGCACGTCCCCATTCGACCAATCTGCAGAAGATACCTCAGATTTCTTGCAGGATCAGAGCACTATCAATTCTCAGCATTGCCCTTTGGCTTATCTACTGCCCAGAGTATTCACAAAATGCCTGGCATCAGTAATCGCCCATTGCAGACTACAGGAATTCAAATTTACCCATACCTGGACGACTGCCTGCTACAAGGGACAACAAAAGCAAGCTGACAACAGATTTACAAAGGGTCATTTACTTGCTACAAGGACTGGGATACACAGTCAATTTACAAAAGTCAAGGCTGATACCATCCCAAACAAGGACATTCTTGGGCTGAATTGGACACAGTACAACAAATGGCATTCCTGACTACAGAAAAACTAAAAGAACTTCCTCTCTACTTCTTGGCACTAACAAAACTGAACAAGTTAACAGCAAGAAAAGTTCTGCAGGCCTTGGGCTTCATGGCATCATGCATAATCTTGGTCCCATTTGCCAGACTACATATGAGGAAACTACAGTGGTACCTAAAGAATTTATGGTCCCAACACAGACACAGTCTAGAAACAGAAATCCCACTAATTCCATGCTTAAAACAGGAGTTCCTATGGTGGGCTCAGGCATGCCAGTTAAACCCAGGCCTACCCTTTCGCAGATGTCAACCAAGCCAGACCATCACAACAGACGCTTCAGACCTAGGATGGGGGGCCCACATGCTGGACAAATGCGTGCAAGGATTGTGGACACAGGATCATCTTCACCTGCACATCAATCTAAAAGAAATGCTGGCCGTAAAACTGGCAATCCAAAAGTTCAAACCATTTCTCAGAGGGCCAGTTGATGATAAGGACAGACAACACCACAGTCATGTGGTACATCAACAAACAGGGAGGCACTCATTCATACCCCCTATGCAGAATGACCTTGGAGCTGTGGACCCTGGCACTCAGCTACAACATTCAGTTACAGGCAATATTTGTACCGGGGAAAGACAATACTCTAGCAGACATATTAAGCAGAACCACTTCGGATGCCCACGAATGGAAGCTGCACCCGGACATCTTCAAGACCATCTCAAAGAAATGGGGAATGCCACAGATAGACCTATTCGCATCACCTCTCAATCACCAGCTCAAAAATTCTGCACAAGGACATTCCACCCACTAGCATGGAAAGTGGACTCACTCTCCTTCAACTGGAAAGGCCTAACAGCATATGCATTCCCACCTCTTCCTTTGATACACAAGGTACTACTAAAAATCAAGGAAGAACGTCCAAGGATAATCCTGATAGCTCCAAACTGGCCAAGACAACACTGGTACCCACTACTGAAGAGCACGCCTCGAACAATATGTGGCCAATACCCTGATGCCTTTGATGTTAACTCAGAACAACTACAGCATCATACATCCAAACCTAAAACGCTGCAACTGACTGCATGGAACATCACATAGCAGCAGCTAATCCAGAACTTTCCCAAAGAGTTAAAGACATTATTCTTGAAGCACGCAGACCTTCAACAAGAAGGAACTATGCTGGAAAATGGAAAAGGTTTGTCATTTGGAGTACGGAAAGAGGAAAAGATGTGTCAAACATAGATATGCCTAACATTCTGGAGTATCTGGCGAACTTCTCCATTCAGGCCTGTCCTACTCCTCCATCAAGATACATGCATCAGCTATTTCAGCAGAATACAGCTTTGATCCACCTGTTTTTCGCACCCTTTGCTCAGGCAGTTCCTCAGAGGAATCAAGAATGTAAAACCTCCAAGGAAACCACCATTACCAGCTTGGGATTTAAACTTTGTGCTAGAAAAGTTGACACTATCACCCTTTGAACCAGCAGCAACAGCAGACCTACAACACCTGTCATGGAAAACTGCTTTCCTACTGGCAATTACTTCAGCAAGGAGGGTTTCAGAACTACAGGCCTTAATGGCAGTGCAACCCTTCCTAATCTTCCACCAAGATAGTGTCCATGAGGACTAATCCTACATTTATGCCCAAGGTGGTATCCAGAGTGTCTTTAAACCAGGCAATCCACCTACCTACCTTCTTTCCCAACCCACAAAACAGAGGGGAAAGAATACTGCATACCTTGGATGTACATAGACAGCTACGCTACTACTTGGACAGAACAAAAAATAGCAGAAAGACTGACCAACTTTTGTAGCCTATGCAACAGGAAGGGAAGGAAAAGCTATTTCCAAACAGACAATCTCCAAATGGATAGGAAATTGCATACGATACTGTTACTCCTTCCATGGGAAACCAATTCCACAGAACATAAGACCTCATTCTACAAGGGCAACAGCCACTACCACAGCCTTCTTACGAGGAGTGGCAACCAAAGACATTATTGAGGCGGCTACTTGGACCTCCGTGCATACATTTGCCAAGCATTATAATTTGCCTCTATATTCCAGATCCCGAGCAGGGTTTGCCACTGCTGTACTGCAAGGGATCCTAAACACACCATAATCTACTTTTATCCTCCTCCACTAGTTGGCTATGGTATTCTACCCACTTGTTATGACTGCAGATGCATCCATGAAGGACATAGTACAGTTTTGTACCTACCATAAATGTAGATGTCCGAACTGGATAGCATCTGCAGTCAGGATTACCCTCCCTCCTTCCCCTCTGTGGTACTCCTAGGGTGTTTACCCTCCTAATAGCTAGCTGTTGGGGGGGAGTCTTTTATGGTGTATTTGTTTGTATATATGTACATATATGCTTATTGTTGTGTTTACCTCTATCTATTTGGAAACATTGGCATCTATCCAAATTTTAGCCTGCAAGAGGGCTACTGGCATCTGGGGCAAGAAACACTGAGGAAAATGGCGTCGGCTGATGCTTTTATACCCGAAGTCCAACAGAGATGACGTCGGGTGGAGTGCGACATCAGCCGAAGCCGGACCCGGACTTTGGAATCCGGCCGACTGCAGGGCTGCCTGACGACAGGACAACCCACTTGTTATGACTGCAGATGCTATCCAGTTCGGACATCTACATTTATGGTAGGTACAAAACTGTACTTTTTTGTTAATTTGCAGTTTGGTAATCAGGGTTTCAACAGTACTATTTTGGGGTGGTTGGTATCTACAATGACTGTAAGGATAGATTTGTAGAGAACAGCAACCCCACCACCTTTCCTGTTAGCTCTGATTAGTCTAAGTATTTTATACCCAGGGGGACTTGCTTCATTATCTTTAGTTGCAGGTTTTAGCAAGACATACGTCTGGGGAATGGACTGCTAAGAAGGAGAATGCAGGTAGTGAACCTTATTATTTAAGCTTCTAATGTTTAGATGACAGGCTAGGAATGAGTCGGGGCCTGTTAGAGTAATACTGGCAGGATTATTAGTGTGGGAACTACGTGCAGCAGTGTAGGCTGGGCCAGGGTTGGGGTGGAGTTCCCCTGTTTCGTGAGATTGTAGTGTAGGTTAAGTATGAGTTTTAGTATTTTATGTAAGAGTTTTTGGTACGGTTTGTTTTTTGTGGTGGCGTGATGGGATCTAGTTGGTTGGTATTATTTAGGGGCAGTGGAGTTGAATGAGAGCGGAGTAGAAAAGTCTTCATTTTCTTTTAATACTAAGAGGTAGGAGGTATGGAATTTAGGGTAGTGAAAACCTAGGTTGAGCTGATTCTCATAGATGGTGAGGATATATGGGAGGAGTAGCAGGTGTACTAATGGAAGATTAAGGAGTATTCTGGGTGCCTGCATTGTGAACTGGTAGTATAATTTGGATGTTTTTAAAAACTGTTGAGAGACTTGGTAATTGGCTATTGATGGTAGGGAGAGCTGTTAGTGTGCAGCTATTGATGAGTGGTTAATTAGGAAGGGGGAGTGGCTTAATGGGTATATAAATTTAGCAATACCAGGGGTGGGTAGGATTTGGGGGCAAGGTAGGGTACAGAGCGAGCCCAAGCGAAACGGGGATGAACCAAATCTCAAGGTACCTGTGTTCAGTGTGTGCATGGTAGGTAACTCCCTGATTGTGGTTAGATTTAACATAGTTACACAGGCAGTGTAAAATAGACTTGTGGGGTAGGTAAGTAAACTTTTTTTTTACCCTGACATAGTAATATAGTGGGCAGCTGTATGTTAAGCTAGATTTAGTACTTCTGTTAAAATTTATAGTAGCATGAGGGGGGATGTTCATCGTGTTACACTGCTGCAGTCATCACACACTGGTTATCCTGCCGTCAGGCGATCTCGCAGTCGGCCAGAATTCCAAAGTCTTGGTCCGGCATCGGTTGCTGTCACTTCTTCCCTGACGTCAATGCGCCAGGGACATAGAAGATGCATCCGACACCATTTTCTTCAGTCTTTCTTGCCGTGCGGTGCCCGAAGCAGAAGCAGTTCGCAAGTGCCGGTCGGCCGACTACTGAGATTTTCAAATCAAATTTCAGACCGAAGTCTTAAATAAAGCCAAGTACCCCGTTGGGGAACCTTTTCTTGCCTCAGTCCGATGTCAGAAAAAGTTAACAATTGCATTTCTTGTGGGAAGCAAATACCTCATAAGGACTTTCATTCTTATTGTATTCCTTGCCTAGGCCCAGACCACAACGTCACAGGTTGTCGGTTTTGTGCTAGGTTTAATAAACGAACTATTAAACGTTGTTTTGATTTCGCCCAACATTATTTTGGTAGGAAATTTAATTATACCATGCCGTTGGAGCAACTGACGACCGAAAAGTATAAAAAACGCAAAGATAAGGACAAGCAGCCGAGACCCAAACCAGACTCCGAGGCCTCTGCTAGGCCTGTCGCCGGTTCTCCGGTTTTCAGTGAGGCGCCTACGCAGCCCCTGACGACCGCTGATTTAAAACCCCAGGCGACATCCGATTCACAAGCGGAGATTGCTAGGCCTCTACAACCTTTACCTGAAGGAGATCCCGGTGCAGTTGAAACGCCTTCAGTTGCAGGTGTCTTCAGACGGACTACACTCACTATTAAATTCTGTGCAAAGCTGAAAACTCCTTTAAAAACAAAGAAGACTGTACAGCAGTCTCCAGTACAAGGCCCCATGCCTAAGAAACAGATGCTTAAGATGGCTGAAGACTTAATTACCCTAATCAGGGGTTCCCATCCCCCTCCTGATAAAAGGCCAAGACAGGAGGAGGACTACGCTTCCTCTGACCATGTTTCAATTTCCTCACTCTTCTGAGGAACAGGAATATTCCTTTCCCCCTTATGAAGACACTGATGCTGAAGAGTCTATCCCTTCTGTATCTCCCCCAGAAGACTACTCTCTTGGGGAAACCTTACATACCATGAGGGAACATTTCCACTGGGAAGGCCAGGATTACTCTGATTCTAAGAAAAGGCTCAGTTCCTTTTACTACCCCAGCACAGACCACTTGCTGTTCCACCTGTGTTAGACATTGTGGATGATGTTTATTCAAAATCTAGTCTTAACCCAGATTCACTACCTCCTACACCAGCCAAACCAGACAGATATTACAGAGTCCTTGACTCTGACAAATTCCTGTATAAAAGCCCTGTTGCTGACCCAGAAACCATTTCCCAGGGTCCCAAAGGGGTTAAGGCCTCTATTGCTAAAAATCCTGTGCCCTCTGAAAGGGATTCTAGAGCACTAGACAGATGGGGAAAGAAAGTATATACCTCAGCTACTCTAGCTATGAGGACCTTAAATTGTCAGTTTCACACGCTGAAATATCAACAATATTTGATGTCTCAATTAAAACAAAAAATGCTCACACATACAGAACAACCTGATTACAAGGAAATGCAAGATTTGTTGCATGCAGCTGAACAAGTGGGAAAACCTACTTTGCAATGTGGATTTGATTCATTGGAAGCTTCTTGTAGAGCAGCAGTGACAGGGTCTGTCATACGTAGGCATGCTTGATTAAAAGAACAAACTTTACCTGATCATGTTAAAGCAAAGTTATTGGATGCACCTTTACAGCAGGATGTTTTATTTGGTGTAAAAGCAGTGGTAGTTTTAAAGAAAATGGAGGATAAGGCGAAATCTATGCAGACGGTCAAGGTTTTTTACAGGTTCAACCCCCTCGTTTCAGCAGAAATTGGCCAACCAAAAACTGATACTTTCCAGCTTCTGCCAGACCACAGAGACGCAGATACAGATGCCCAAGGGGCAGAGGCCAGTCACGAGGCTCTTACCAGCCTCGACAATGGGGTGCCTCAACCCAAGGAGGAGAAGACAGGTCTCAAACTACCAGAAGACAAACACAATGACTTATCCCGCAGACTTCCAAGCAAAACCCTCTTGGCAGCTCCCTTGGTGGTGGTGGTGGTGGGGGGGGGGGACTAGCACTTTTTGCAGACAATTGGCACATCATCACAAAAGACAAATGGGTCCTAAATATTGTATCTCAAGGATACAGATTCCACTTTCACACTTTGCCAAGGATAAAAGGAATGCCAAACCTGCCACCAAATCAATGGGCAGAGGCTCAAAAGCAAATTTCAGCTCTCATGGACATGAGAGCCATTCAACAGGTTCCTCCACAGGAGCAAGGACAAGGATTTTTACTCAAGACTGTTTCTAGTTCCCCGAAAGGACAAAGCCTGGAGACCCATTCTGGACCTCTTAATTCTAAACACATACCTGGAAGTACCCAAATTCAAGATGCTAACACTACAGCAACTTCTTCCCATGCTGGGCAAGAAGGCTTGGCTAGTAACGGACCTCAAGGAGGCATACCTGCATGTCCCTATCAGACAAATTTGCAGAAGATACCTCCGATTTATAGCAGGTTCTACCCATTACCAATTCTCTGCACTGCCCTTTGGCTTATCTACTGCGCCCAGGGTCTTCAAAAAATGCCTGGCACCAATAATTGCATACTGCAGACAAAGAGGGATTCAAATATATCCATACCCGGATGACTGCCTTATTCAAGCAGAAAGCAAGGGCATTCTATTAAAGCATCTGGCGTTTGTCAAAACCTACCAAGTTGCCTAGGGTACACAGTAAACAAAAAGAAGTCAAAACTAGTGCCCTCACAAGACATAATATTCCTGGGTGCCAGCTTAAATACAATGGCCCAGATGGCTTATCTCACGCCAGACAAGCAAGGACAACTGACACAATACTTCAAAATGATGGCAACAAAGACCCAACTCCCTGCAAGAAAAATTCTGCAGGCCTTGGGATTCATGGCATCTTGCATACTACTAACACCATTTGCAAAACTGCATATGAGGAAATTACAGTGGTATCTGAAAAACGTATGGACTCCAACACAGCCACAGCTTGGAAACAATAATTCCACTCATACCCTGCCTTCAACAGGAGTTTCTATGGTGGGCTCAGGCATGTCACCTCAACAAGGGTCAGCCTTTTACCTTACCTTACCCACAGCCAGGCAAACTATAACAACAGATGCATCGGATTATTCCTGGGGAGCGCACATGGCAAGTGCATTCGGGGCAAATGGTCTGCAGACCAAAGGCATCTACATATCAATCAAAAAGAGATGCTAGCTGTACAAAATGCCCTAACAGCTTTCAAGGACCTCCTACATCCAGGACAACTCCTAATAAAGACGGACAACACCACAGTGATGTGGTATATAAGCAAGGGGGCACACACTCCTACCCCCTATGCAGTCAAGCAATGACCTTGTGGAACACAGCACTGACCTACCAAGTTCAACTACAAGCACAATTCCTGCCAGGAAAGAAAAACACATTGGCAGACGATTTAAGCAGAAACATCATAGATCCTCACGAGTGGAAACTAGATCCACAAGTATTTGCAATGATAACTCAAAAATGGGGGAACCCAGACATAGATCTGTTTGCTTCCCCCCAAAACTGGGAAGTAAATGCACACACAGCCAGGAAATGGAACAGCTTGTTGTAAGTTCACCAAGGCAGATTCAGTAAATCCAGGTAGGCACCAAACGAATTCAAATAATTCCTTTATTCAGAACCACAGAATAATATCACACAAGCGCTTTCGCTCAGAGGAATTCTGAGTTTTATCAAGTGAATCTGCCTTGGTGAACTTACAACAAGCTGTTCCATTTCCTGGCTGTGTGTGCATTTACTTCCTGGTTTGGTTCTCTGCTGTTTGTTTGACTTCTTCCCCCCAAAACTACCAACTATGGAAATTCTGCACAAGGACAATACCACACACTAGCTTGGAAAGTGGACGCCCTCTCATTCAGTTGGAAAACATTGGCAGTGTATGCCTTTCCTCCACTACCTCTTCTGACAAAGGTGCTGCTGAAAGCCAGATTAGAGAGGCCACAAATGATACTCATTGCTCCAGACTGGCCACGCCAACACTGGTATCCAATACTAAGGAACATGGCTCAAGGCCCACCATGGATTTTACCTACAATTCCTCACCTGCTCATTCAGCAAAACAATCAGATTGTACACAGCCAGCTCAAGACTTTAAATCTGGCTACATGGCAAATTGCCTAAACAACCAGTCAACACTTCTCTCTAAAGCTGTGATGGACGTCATTCTGGAGGCCAGGAGGCCCAGCACCAGGAAAGTCTATTCAGACAAATGGAAAAGATTCTGCGCCTGGAACCAGGCTAAAGGCCAAAATCCCCTTATACCAAATATTCCTCAGATTCTTCAATATTTAACTGAGATGTTGCACAAAGGACTTTCCTTCTCATCTATTAAGATCCACACCTCAGCTATTTCAGCTCAGTACAACATGGATCCTCCTATATTTTCACATCCATTACTAAGACAGTTCCTCAGAGGGGTAAGTACATAAGACCGCCCCGGAGAGCACCAACACCAACTTGGGATCTCAACTTTGTTTTGGAAAAACGTACACTACCACCCTTTGAACCAGCTTTCACAGCTGATCTACAGTTCCTATCATGGAAAACTGCCCTGCTGCTAGCAATAACTTCAGCATGAAGAGTCTCAGAACTACAGGCCCTAATGGCAGTGGAGCCTTTCATCATTTTTCACCAAGACAGAGTCTCTCTACGAACTAACCCTTCCTTTATCCCTAAGGTGGTATCCAGTGTGGCCCTAAACCAAACCATTCATTTGCCCACCTTTTATCCAAACCCCCAGAACAAGGGGGAAAGGCTCCTATACTCTTTGGACATTCACAGGCAATTACATTACTACTTGGATAAAACTAAGGCTTTCAGAAAATCTGACCAGCTCATTGTATCCTATGCTGCAGGATCACAAGGAAAAGCCATCTCAAAACAGACCATTTCAAAATGGATAGGACATTGTATCCATTTCTGCTACACAAACCATGGGAAATCTGTGCCTGGTAACATCAGGCCCCATTCCACCAGGGCTACAGCAACATCAACAGCCTTCCTCAGAGGGGTACCAACCAAGGATATTTTGGAGGCTGCAACTTGGAGTTCAGTGCACACCTTCACCAAGCACTCACTTACCTCTATACTCTAAAACCAGAGCTGGCTTTGCCACTGCAGTTCTGCAGGGCCTACTAGCCTCACCAAATCCTGTTTAGTTCCACCACCCATCCTTAGCTTTGGGATTCAACCCAAGTGTGATGACTGCAGCAGTGTAACACGTTGAACATAGTACAGTTTTGTACCTTCCATAAATGTAGATCGAGTGTTCACACTGCTGCGGTCCAGGTTACCCTCCCTCCATCCCCTCTGAACTAGCTGGAATTATCTATACCTTTCTATCCTATGCAACCTTTGTGGTGTATTTGCTTGTAACTGAAGGTATTGTTTTATTTTTATATATATATTTTTTATTAGCAATATGTATTGCCTACCTACTGGGGGCACCTGACATCTGGGGCAAGAAAAACTGAAGAAAATGGCGTTGGATGCATCTTGTATACCCCTGGCGCACTGACGTCAGGGAAGAAGCGACAGTAACCGATGCCGGACCAAGACTTTGGAACTCTGGCCGACTGCGGGACCGCCTGACGGTAGGATAACCCAAGTGTGATGACTGCAGCAGTGTGAGCACTCTAACATCTACATTTATGGTAGGTACAAAACTGTCCTTTATTTCCAGTGCTATGGACCCAGTTCACCATTTTAAACATGGAAAATGTATTTAGTTTTGCAGTTGTTAACCTTGTGTAGTCTTTTAAAGTAGAGGGTCAGGATTGTATTGCTTTCCGTTGCTAGTCACTAGTACCTGGTAGATGTTCTTCATGTTTCACTGTTGCAGTCATCACACTTGGGTTATCTGCCTGCAGTTAACCCTCAGTCAGCCTGAATACCAGAGTTTTGGGAATCTGCGTCGGATGCTGTCGCCTCTTCCATGACGTCAGGTCATTAGGGGTATAAAACATGCAGCTGATGCCATTACATCAGGTTTTCTTGCTGAGCGGAGCCCAAAGCAAAAGCAGTTCGAGAGTGCCGGTCGGCCGCTACTTGAAATTTTCATTAATCAAGTTTCAAACCAGAAGTCTTGTAAAGCTAAGTACCCTGTTGAGGATCCTTTTTTTCTTGCTCTATTTGATGTCAGAAAAAGATAACAATTGTCTTGCCTGTGGAAAGCAAATACCTCAGATTTTTTCATTCTTACTGCGTCACCTGTTATGGCCCAGACCACTATCCTCACTATCTGTTTTGTGCCCTGTTCAACGCCCTAACTATTCAGCCTCGGGCTATCTTCGTCGCTAAATTCTTTCGCCATCGTTCTCCGTATTCCAAAATGGCTTCGATAAGCCATCCGGCTACCAATCCTCTGGGGAAAAAAAAGTAAGGATAAAGACAGAGACAGACAGCATAGGTCCAAAACTGCCAGCGACGCTTCCGTTAAGCTAGTCACCAGTCTGCCGGTACTCAGTGAGGTGCTTTTGCATCCCCTGATACCCACTTCTACCGATTTGCAGGCCTCTACTGAGATCCATTCGGAGTCCAGTATGCCGCGAGATGCTTCTTCGACTATGGAACCTGAGGATGTCTCTACCTTGGATGGGTCTGGAGCCACTGTGCAGGCACTGCCTTCTGGGGGTGTAGTCAGACCTTCCGATGTTCGTATTATTCTGACTAAAACTGACTAATTTCACAGGCCCAGAGTTCGTGCTACGCCTAGGAAACCGACCAAAGCGCATTCTCAAGCTTCCATGCCACATAATCAAATGCTTAGAATGGCTGAAGACCTTATTACTTTAATCAGGGGAAGCCAACCTTCCCCCTATAAAAGACAAAATTGATTTTCCTTCTTATGACCCTGACCCCTCTGATTACCAGGACATACCCTTATCTACATATGAGGACTCCGATGCAGAGGATTCCATTCCCTCTGCTTCCCCCCAAGATGACTTTTCTTTCGGTGAAACCCTGCACACCCTCAGCATTTCCGCTTGGAGTGCCAGGACTACCCACAGTCCAAAAAGAGACTCAGGGAATTTTTAAACTTGCCTCAGCGCAGGCCCCTAGCTATTCCCCTGTTCTGGAAATTGTAGATGCCTTCATGGAATCCAGTCTTACCCCTTTTACTTTACCACCAGCTCCTAGAAAGCCTGACAGGTACTACAAAGTACCTGACTCTCATAAATTTCTTTTCAAAAATCCCACTGCTGATCCAGAGACCATTTCCGAGGGACCTAAAGCCAAAAACCCTAACCCTTCGGACAGGGATTCTAGGGCTTTAGACAGATGGAGGAAGAAGGTATATACCTCTGCAACTCTTGCCATCAGGGCTTTAAATTGCCAGTTTCACATGTTGAAGTACCAGCCGCATATTCTGGAACTAATTAAAACATAAAATGATGATGATTCCTTATTGTGCATAAAGATTTACAAGAGTTAATGCAGTCTGCAAACCAAGTAGGAAAACATATTTTGCAGTGTGGTTTTGATGCCTTAGAAGAATCTTGCAGGGCTGCTGTCACTGGGTCTATTCTGAGAAGGCATGCTTGGCTAAAGGTACAAATCTTGCCAGACCATGTCAAAGCAAAACTACTAGTTGGCTCCATTAAACCAAGAACGTTTGTTTGGCACAAAAGTAGAAGTTCTTAAAAAGATGGAGGAAAAAGCTTAAATCTATGCAAACTGTTAAAGATTTCTTACAGGTACAGCCTCTAGATTCAGTAGGCATTGGCCTTCAAAGAAATGGTCCTTTTTAGTCCCCCTCAGACCTCCTCAGTCCAAATCCGGGAGCAACAGACCACCAAGACTACAGTCTCAGGGTATGCACAGATCTAAACAATGGAGTGCTGCCACCTCAAAAACAGGGAGTGGTAAGCCACCCTCTTATGGAAAAAGTTCACAATGATTTGTCCTTCATCCTTCCCAGCCATGCCCAGATACTTGCACCCTTAGGAGGAAAACTCACCCTACATGCAAAAAACTGGGAGTACATTACCCAGGACAGATGGGTCTTAAACTTTGTATCCCAGGGATACAGATTCTACTTCACTCTCTGCCAACCCCAAGCGGATTGCCAGACCTTCCCCCAAACCAGTGGGCAGAGGTCCAAAAGCAAGTACTTTATCTTCTCAGTATCAGGGCTATTCAACCTGTTCCAGTAGAGCAAAGAGGATAGGGTTTCTAATTCAGACTGTTTCTGGTGCCCAGAAAGAGAACTCTTGGTGCCCTATCCTGGATCTGTCAATTCTCAACACCTTCCTGGGGTACCAAAATTCAAAATGCTTACACTCCAGCAGCTGCTTCCTATGCTAGTCAAGGACTCCTGGCTGGTCACCCTAGACTTGAAAGAAGCTTATCTGCACATCCCCATAAGGGGATTTATCAGGAAATAGTTCTCTGCACTTCCCTTTGGCTTCTCTACTGCGCGTAGGGTATTCACAAAGTGCCTGGCTCCAGCCATCGCATACTGCAGGCAGAGAAAAATTCAAATTTACCCATACTTTGATGACTGCCTGATTCAGGCGGACAGTCAGGAACTGCTACAGCGCCTGACATTTGCAAAGAGACTCCTAACTTCTTTGGGGTATACCATCAATGAAAAGAAATTGCATCTGGTACCTAGCCAAAAAGTTGTATTACTGGGAGGAAGCTTGAACACAACTTCCCAGATGGCATTCCTCACTCCAGAAAAGCAGGTTTATTTGACAAATTACTTTAAAACTACTGGCCACCTAAATCCAGCAATCTGCAAGAAAAATACTGCAAGCCCTAGGGTTCATGGCCTCATGCATTCACCTAATTCTGTATGCAAGACTGCATATGAAGAAACTTCATTGGTTCTTAGGTCTCCGGTGTCAACATTCTCAGGACCTGGAAACAGTGATTCTTATCATTCCTTGCCCAAGGACAGAATTCTTTTGTTGGGCAGAGGCCTGCTGCCACAACAAGGCACTCCCTTTCACTATACCCCCTGCTGCCCAAACCCTGACCACATATGCATCAGACTATGCAGGCAAGTGCATTCAAGGCAAATGGAGCCCAGGACAACACCTGCATATCAATCAAAAGGAAATGTTTAGCTGTACAGAATGCACTGACAGCCTTCAAATACCTTATCCTTCTAGGACAACTCTTGGTAGACAGACAGCACCACAGTTATGTGGTACATGAACAAGCAGGGGGGAATCTCATTCATATCCACTCGGCAGGTTAGCCATGGTGGAACACAGCCTTGAGCAATCAAGTGCACCTGCAAGCTCAATTCCTGCCACGCAAAGAAAATTCTCTGGCAGACGATTTAAGCAGAAAACTAATGGACCCACATGAGTGGAAACTGGAGCCCAACTCATTCAAGCTTCTAATCCACAGATGGAGAACACCAGAGGTGGAACTCTTTGCTTCCCCCCCAAAACCATCAATTGAGTAAATTTTGCACCAGAACTCCCCACAGCCAAGCATGGAAAGTGGATGCCATTTCCTTTACATGGAAACCTCTCAGTTTATGCCTTTCCCCGTCTGCCCCTCCTCTCGAAAGTACTACTCAAGATTAAACAGGAGAGGCCAAGGACGATCCTGATTGCACCAGACTGCCCACGCCAGCACTGGTACCCACTTTTATGCAGTCTGACAGCAGTGCCACCCTGGCACCTGCATCAGACCCCCTCCCTCTCTGCTCTCCCAGCAAGAGGGCCAGATTTTGCATTCTCAAACTGCAAACCCTGAACCTAGCAGCCTGGCTTTATTCCCTGAATACATCACCAGCAACCCTCAGCATACAGGTGCTGGATGCCATCCTTGAGGCCAGGAGGCCTAGTACTAGGAAATCCTATTCAGAAAGGTGGAAAAGGTACTGTTCTTGGTGCCATTCTCAGGGAAAGGACACAGCCGTGCCCACCTTACCTCAAATCCTAGATTATCTAGCAGCAGCGCTGCTCCACAAAGGCCTATCCTTCTCTTCAATTAAGATTCATGCCTCTGCCATCTCAGCTCATTACAATACTGAGCCCACCCCTCTTTTCTTACCTTCTGGTTAAACAGTTCCTGAGAGGAGCTAACAATTAAGACCGCCAAGGAGAGCTCCCACTCCTGCTTGGGACCTTAACTTTGTATTAGAGAAACTCACGCTTCCCCCTTTTGAGCCTGCTGCTGCAGCAGTTAAAACTCCTCTCTTGGAAAACAGCCTTACTTCTGGCCATCACTTCAGCAAGAAGAGTGTCTGAGTTGCAGGCCCGTATGGCTGTGGAAAGCTTCATTATCTTCCATGCAGACAGGGTTTCCCTCAGGACTAACCCATCGTTTATGCCCAAGGTGGTATCCAGTGGGGCTTAGAACCAATCCATCCATTTTACCCACCTTTTTTCCTAATCCTCAGAATAAAGGGGGAAAGGATCCTGCACTTTTTGGACATGCACAGACAGCTTAGGTTCTACCTTGACAGGACTAAACTTTTCAGAAAATCTGACCAGGTGCTAGTCAGCTTTGCTACAGAGGCAGAGAGCAAGGCCATTTCAAAGCAAGCCATCTCCAAATGGATAGCACACTGCATCCATTTCTGCTACAAACGCCATGGAAAACCTACCCCACAGGGGATCAGAACCCGTTCCACTAGGGCTACCGCAACCTCTACAGCATTTCTCAGGGGAGTCACTACCAGGGACATCCTGGAAGCTGCAACCTGGAGTTCTGTAAACACCTTCACCAAGCATTGCCACTTGCCTATCTTTTCTAAATCCAGAGCTGGATTTGCTACAGCAGTCTTACAAGGCCTTCTAGCCAGCCCTAATACTTCTTGACTGCCTCCACCCTTCCTCAGCTTTGGGAATCAACCCAAGTGTGAGGACTGTAACAGTGCAACACTAAGAGCATAGTACAGTTGTGTACACTTACCATAAATGTAGATGTTCGAGTGTATTTACTGTTGTAGTCCTGGTTACCCTCCCTCCAGCCCCTGACTTCTCTATACTTTCTTCCTATCCTCTTTTTTGGCCATATCTTATGGCAGTGGTGGTTTACATTTTACTGGAGGTGTTCCACACCATGTAATTGCTTCCTATTTTGGGGGCTCCTGACATCTGGGGCAAGAAAAACTGATATAAGGGCGTCGGCTGCATGTTTTATACCTCTGACAACCTAATGTCATGGAAGAGGCGACAGCATCAGACGTAGAAATCCCAAGAGTCTGGTATTCGGGCAGACTGAGGGCTACCTGCAGGCAGATAACCCAAGTGTGATGAATGCAACAGTGAATACACTCTAACATCTACATTTATGGTAAGTGTACACAACTGTGCTTTCTTTTAGTATTGTTAGCCTTTCAATGGGAGCAGTAGGGGGATAGAACTTTGATTCTGCCATTGCAACTCTTTGGAGACCCATAATGAAACGCCCTTGTTGAAATGCTTTGCCTCCGTGTACTTGTTTGTTTTCTCTAACTGGGTGAGAGATTTCTACCTCTGAGGTCTCCAGATCATGAATTACATAACCATTTGCTGTGTGAGCATCGAAATCTTCCACTGAATCTTCAAGAATTACATAACCATTTACTGTGTGAGCATCAGTCTTCCACTGAATCTTCAAGACCTAGTCCTTTAAGTGCTTTATAACCACCAGGGCTGAAGTAACTCTCCAATTCTTTCTGGTTCTTTTAAGTCCCTTTCTATTTTGTTATATTTATGTAGAATTTTTTTTCAGTATTGAGACAGTGTAAAGACAAAACAACTTAATAAGAATTCACATTCTGATAACCACAGAGGTATGGAAATGTATTTTAGTAGTTTTATTATGCTGTAAAATTTCAGAAATCTAAATAGTTTTGTCTAGAGATTTATGGTATTGATGAGCAGTAGTGAGTTGGCCAGTAGACTGAGCTTTCTTTTTTCTTCTCTAAATTTATGTATTTTTTTTTTCTTTGCAGACTTCTCCAGATAAAGTGGACTATGAATACAGTGAGTTGCTGTTGTATCAAAACCAAGTTTTACGTGAGGCAGAACGTTACAAGGAAGCACTGGACCACCTATATTCCTATGAAAAGCAAATTTGTGATAAACTAGCTGTAGAAGAGACTAAAGGTAAATTACACTATAATGGTTCTGAACTATGAGTTTTTATGTGGTTAGGCTTTTACAGTATAGTTACTCAATTAATACTACCTTATTGAATTTGTGCCACTGTTGTCACCTTTCCCTCTGTCTCCCAATTATCTTGCCATATGTGCCATTGTTTTTAACAAGTCATCACATTTTAATTTGTGACAAGTTCACATGGATCTTTATCAGATGCTTACATTGTTCTACGAAACATCAAACTGGGCTCAAACATTCAATGTTCAACAGCAACAAAACCCCACAAAAACATTGCTTAAAGGGCAACTATGGGAAAATATTTTAAAAGGATATATTGTATAACTTTTCCTTAAGTTTGGCTCATTACAAACCTGAATGTACCAGACAGAAGTAGTCACTAGTAATTTTATTCAGTTTGCACCCCTGACTGACCTCCTGGGGGCAGACATCCTGATGAGTTTTTCCTTCTAAAGAAAAATCTTCCCAGTGATACACTGGGAAGTCCACTGTTTCTGAGATTACAGTGCCCATAGCTGGACTGTCCCATTCACTTAGAATGGAAGAACACAGAACAGCTGCTAACTTTGAGAGGCCTTCGTGAAAGTATCCTGTTACTTTCATGCAGTGCCTCTTACAAATGTGTTTCTTGCTGATGTGTTACACATTCTGTGAAAAAAAAATTCCACAGCTAACCGCTCATTGCTGAGAAAACAGACTTTTTAGGCATTCAACTTTGATCTGCTTGTGTTCCTTCTCAAATTACTCCTCCCATATTCCCACCCTCAGCCAGCAAGAGTTTCACATTTCCTGCCCTGCTAGGTTTAACTAATTTGAATGACAATGCACGTCAGAGTTTCTTTCAGTCAGCCTGGTGTGCCTCTAAAACTGTTCCCTCACCTCTCTCTTTACTGCTTTCATCTGAATAGCACTTTTACAGTTAATCAAGGTACAAATATGCTGTTAATAATCCTTACTGTTAGTGTCTTAAGTATTCCTCTAAACATGCCTGTGACATACACAGATAAGTTAATCTCAGCCACTGGCAGATTTAGCTATGACTGCCAAAGCATACTCTGATCATTATGAATAGTCATATTTGCCTTAGAGATGTGCAGTATTCTGCATTTTTATCCCTTAGGCATGTCACTGATGTGTCCTTCTACTTATAGTTGCTACTACTTTTGTGTGCACATATGCATTGTTGGCATGATGTTTTTCAAGCAACTTAAAATATTCTTTACTTCATGCTATGCACTGCCTACTCTCGCTGTTCCAAACATTGTGCATACTGTTCTTGCTCACACACAAATTTATTTTCTTTTCCAGGTTGCCACAACATCCCAATATTCATCAATATGCAGAATATAACATTTCCCCAAGAAGCTAGATAAAACAGACTTCCTCTAACAGTATGTTTTGTACAACTGTCATTTTTGTGTAATCATAACTGTTGCAATTCAACCATTTGAATTTAGTCCTTACAGCAGGGACTAAGCATGAGAGGCCCGTTTTCCCCAGGAACATCAACCAAACAAATGAGCTGCAAAGAACAGTTTGTAAGGTTATACACAAACTCCAACTCAATATGTCTCGCAGGGATGGTCTAAGTCTTTTAAAACAGAAAAAAGGATGCAAAGGGCAAACTTTGAGTTATAAATAGCTGAGCTGAAAAATCCAAGTACATTCAAGCCAGGAAGTGTACAAGAGCCCATGACTACAAAATGCTTAGCAACAAAAATAAGAAATTCTGTAGAATTAGAATCCAGAGCAATTATGTTAACACACACTTCAGCTATGTTAGCATCTACAAGTGCATAACCTGTGAAGCCTAATGAATAACAGAGTCTGGCTTTCAGTACAGGACGGGGCAAGCTGAGCTGACAGGTATCATGCTGAGGAGGTGAATTCATTATACAGACATCACGACTCCTCAGTGAATAACTTCAGTTGACTGTTTTGCAACAGAAGATGAAGGGGTGATGAATTTGAATGGGAACCCTAAGTCACAGACAGTGGCTTAGCATATTCACAGGAATGCGAACAATAGCATCAGATGAGGTAAGAGCTGAATCATTTAGTAAACCAGGTTTTAATCAAAAGCTAAACAAATAACATATTAGGTTCATAAGTAGGTACTAGGCTATCGGCCCAAGGGCCTCCGTAAGCCTAGCCAACAAGGTTCCTTGGCGTACACCACCCAAGAAATTTATTTTCCTGTGCCATTATCGAGGAAAGACACAGAAGTGATTCCCCCGGGGTGTATTTCCTATTTCCTATTTCCCATCCACTCAAGATTTTTCTTGGAGTGCTAATGAAGAACTTTGCTTGACATAGATGGGTAGCCTGTTCCAGAGTATGGGAAGTGTCTGGGACAGGATTCTATCCCTCCAGCATGTCCTGTTTATTGTGGTGACCAGGTTTAGGTCCCTAGAGCATGTAGCTCGGAGGGATTGGGATTTCTTTAGGTGTAGCATGTCCAATAGCTCTGTGTTTGACACAGCTTTATATACTTAAATAGTTCTTATGTCACAAAGCAGTTACATCTAAGCCTAAACAGGTCATCATAAAGTAGCTCAAATCAAATGGACAGCCATGTTTGTGCAATCACTATTCCACTTCACCATTTGACTTCAAAGTACTGGTCATCTTACAGGTGTACCAAACTGTTTACGAAAGTCATGTAACATAAGGCAAGTCACCAAATGGATGGCAGGCATTTTGGGTGACAATGACTATTGTTCACACCATACCGTGGCAATTTTATTTATTTCACATTTGTTAACCGGTTAGTCCAACTGAGTTTGCAAACAAACCCATTTTCAGTGGAAACCTGAGGAGGAAAGCCCCAGAAAACATAAGTAAAGATAAAGTGACAATATACAAATATTAATAACAATCACAATACAAAATAATTGTAAAACAGAAAAGGTTATTAACTATTTGCATTGCATTGACAGTAAGCAACCCATTTTCAGTGGACAACTGAGAAACACAGCTGAGAAAAATACTGAAGTGCAGTCATCCTAACTCCCCTTATGTCTACATAAGCCCACAGAACAGTATCTCTGTCTTCTGGGTACACTTACAGCACAATGTAAAGCACCAGGCATGCACACTTGGTGCAAAATTTTTCCAATGAACACAGGCATACACACCTTATATGGAAAATGTTAGAAGACTTGAAACCCAATCCTCTGTTGTCGGGCTAAATGAACACCTGTAATGCATAACTAACTTATGACGCAACCCTAGGGAAACCTCTTTCTTCTGCAATACCACTGTATATTCCATGAATTCATGTGCAACAACCTAGCATCAGCATGTCTAATCACTAGTGATCATTTCTCCCTAACAGTTCTTGGCTAATTATATGACCCTTGGTCACGTGTACAGTACTCTCTGCACATTTCCATTGTCTTCTCCCCTCAGTATATATTCTTCAAAAATATTCTTCCTTTTAGGATATCACTATGCATCCTTGCTTCTGTTGTGGCAACAAAGATAGGTGTTAAATAAGAATTGTACTGCTTACTCCTGTCATTTTTCACCCACTACCAAATGCATAAATTATGTAAAACTTTTACTGTACTCCACAAAACGTGTATGTGCCCACTATTGTCTGTGTGCCTGCCACACAACTCAGCAGCCACTGGTCAATAAGCTACTGGCTGGCTGGTCTGTAGTTACCCATCCTGGGTTACCTTTGGTAGCTGTGTTGAGCAACTGAAAGACGCATCATCTATGAACCTGTCAAACATGAACTGTGAATTGCTAGCCTGGTTGTAGGTTCATTGACAGGATGCAGCTTGGACATGGATGGCATGATGCTAAGGTGGAGTATGAACATCCAATGTTTCTAAGAGACTAGATGGAAGGGCAGTGCAGTAAAGGCACATGGCTTTGGATACACAGTCTACAACTTTGGGGGCAGACAGGCTAGAAATCATCTGTGAATTGTGGTGAGAGAAGGGCTTCAAAAGGCAGTGAGGGATCAAGTCAGAATTAGTGACAGACTCATGGCAATCAGACTCCAGTGTAAGGATAGGCTGACATTATGAATACTACACTATGCCCCACTGCAGGGTTGTGATAGCGAGCCAGAGTGTAGTCAAACACTATGTAAAGCTGGGCATCATGAATCGGTTTTGATAATGATTGACTTGAATGCATTTATTGTGTCAGACCGAACAGGATATCAGCACTGTCTGGCTCCTCATTGGTGGGTCATCATGGCTTGATAGTAGCCAACACATGGTTGAGTAAGACAGTCACAAGTCCACATACACGAGTGGCCAATATCCAACTCAAATACATTTCTGCCAGTGAGGAAAGGGTACTGCAGTATAACCACAGATTACACAGTTATCCTCTGAACCTACTTGAAGAATGGCAGAACCTTAAAACTGCATGGGTGAGGACTACAGAAATGAATTGTGGCCTAGCCATGTATTTCCATAACGTAATAAAGGAAAGCATGTGGAGTAATGCAGCAGTACAGGATCTACGCAAAAGAAATGCGGAGTTCAGACAAAAGTGGGAGATTAGAATGACCACCCAGGTTAGGAAGGAATAGAGATTGACTAACAGTGAAGGTAAGAAAGGAGTTGCATTAGCACAGAACAGGGCATTGGAGGCACTAGACATGCAAATGCAAACAGACTTTGTAGGTGCCACAAAGAAACATCAGATTGCAAGGCCATTACTTCAAGACAGAGGACTAACAGACTCACTTCATGAGGGATGCCAGCAACAACATGCTCTCCTGTCCACAGTACATCAAAGGAAGATGGAGGAAGTACTTAAAGCAGCTTATCATTCACGATAACGACCACAGATGCTACACTGCCCCAGAAACGGATACAACACGAGAAAAACAGGATACCACCCTGTAAGATGTAAAACTTTCACTAAAGAAATTTAAGTCATGTACAGCTACAGGCTCAGTAAATGTCACAGTGGAAATGATGAACATGCTTGCTGAGATATGAGAGAATTGGCACCAGAAGCTACTTGTAACAGAGTGGAGAGAACGGCATATCCGATGTGACTGCAGGATCACCGCACTTGTGCCAGTTTATAAGAAGAAATGGGATATCTACCACTGTGATCCCTACAGAGCCATCAAAATCCTGTCACATTGCACGAAACTCATGGAGAGGGTAAATGGATACACAGGGTGGTACAGTGCAACAAGGGTGATGAGCAGCACATATTCCGATCAGGATGCAGCACAACTGACCTGTTGTTGTGAATGATACAGCTGATAAGACGGTAGAGATGAGGAAAAAGAGTCCAAATGCTCACTCCTACATTTTGATAATACAGATGAGAAGGTCGCAGGAAAGCTGCTTTGGCCAGAACCATGGGTGGTTCAAAGTCCCATTAGTAGACTTGGGTCAGCCTAAGTAGAAGGACCCTACAACTCAAGCACAATGTTATGTCTCCTGTGAGTCAATCAGTGCACCCATAACTGAATTATTTTTCTATCTAATTCATAAGTTATAGAACATTGCCACTTGCCAGTGACTACTACCAATTAGTAATTTTTCTAGTGTGAAAGATCACCCAATGCCCTTTTTGAAGGAGGTGATGCAAATAGAGCTGTGCTGTTCCCTGATTGTCATACAAATTGCCTCATGTACACAGACAACCCTCTCCTACTACCGAACACTACAACCTGTGAGAGATGCACTTATCTAGCTAAACTGGAGGTAAAGCTCTCTCCAACCAAGACTGAACTTGACAGTCGAGAAGGTAAACGCTTGCACCACACCACAATCATCACATAGTCTCACTAAATCTACACCACCAAAATCCACGCACAGAAACACAAAACATTCGTGGAGTCTCTCAGTAATAATCTTCTCAAGCAACAGTGACCTCCAAAGCAGAAATGCAAGCAACCTGCACCCCAACACAACCCAAATGACACATAGCCACGACTCAGTGTGCCACTCAACCACAGCTAATAAGGCAAAACAACATACCCAACACACTAGTCATAGGTGATTCTATAGTCAGGCACGCTGATGTCCCACTCATCAGCCTAAACAAGGAGAAGGTTACTGTCAGCTGCCTGTCTGGTGCCAGGATCCGCCACACACTCAGGTCACTCCACAACAAGTATGACTCTGTCATTGTCCATGTTGGTGTGAATGACCTGAGATGTACCTCCCTGGACTACATGAAAAGAGACATGGAAGAGCTCTCCAATCCTGTAGCCCAGGCAGGTATGACCCTAACCCTGAGTAACATTCTGCCATCACCCAGAATGGTACCGCATTTGTTGTTGTTAATGTTTGTCTTTCGGCTTTTCCCAGTTAGGGGTCACCACAGCGGAAGAACAAAATGATTGACTTCAACAATTGGCTAAGCTTCTGGTGTCATTCTAAAGGGATCCAGTATCTGTCTGCCTTGGTTGACATGGTCGACAGACCACAATGCTTTGCCAGCGATGGGGTGCACCTGTCACCCCTGGGATTCCGGATACTGGCTAAGGTTCTTGACGCCCCTATAGTGCCTTTTTTAGACAAGGTTCAAATGTCAAATTCACCAAGGTTAACACTTGCACCACACATCCAGCCTCACATAGACCTACTAAACCAGCACTGGCAAAAATTACACACAAATACAATCATACTCGGAGGCTCTAAATAAAAACTTGCAAAAGCATCAGAGAGCTCCAAAGCAAACATCCACAAAACCTGCACCTCCCGTCACAAACCAGACAACACATAAAACACCAAATCAATATGCCACACAATCACAGCCCTCAAGGCGAAATAACGTACCTAACACACTAGTAATAGGTGATTCCATAGTCGGGCACACTGATTCCCCACTCACTAGGCTGGACAAGAAGGTTACTATTTGCTGCCTGTCAGGAGCCAGAATCCGCCACATAACACAAGCACTTGGGTCACTCCAGAACAAGTACAAATACGACTCTGAATGACCTGAGACGTACCTCCCTGGACTACATGAAGAGACATGGAAGAGCTGTCTGATCATGTAGCCCAGGTGGGTATGACCGTAACCCTGAGTAGCATCCTGCCCTCACCAAGAATGATACCTCGGTATAAAGAAAAAATGAACAATTTTATCAACTGGCTAAGATTCTGGTGTCATTCAAAGGGGGTCCAGTGTCTGTCAGCCTGGGATGACATGCTCGACAAGCCGTGTTGCTTAGCAAGAGACAGCTTGCACCTGTCACCCCTTGGCTTTCGAATACTGGCCAAGGCTCTTGCTGCCCCCATAGTGCCTTTTTTAGGCAAGGCTCAAAATTCAAACCCACCTCCATAAACAGCACAAGTAAAAAAATTAGGGATGTTCTTCATTCCACATTGCTGCAGTCCTAACTATTGGGTAGTCCGCTGTCCAGTCGGCCCGAATACCAAAGTATATGGCTGACGTCGGTCAGGGCGCATTAGACTGACGCCAGTACGTCAGGGTACTAATGCGCATGACCGACGTCATATCCTCAGTCTTTTTTGCCGCATGGTCCGATGCAGAAGCAATTTTGCGATTGCAGGTTGGCGTTCTGAAAGTTTCTGAAGCCAGAGTTTCAGACCGAATCAAAGTTGGCTAAGTACCCCGTTTAGGGTTCATGGCATCTTGTATTCTGGTGCTTCCCAATGCCAAACTGCATATGAGGAAGCTACAATGGTATCTCAAAAATGTATGGACACAGCACTGCCAGGATTTGGACACTGTCATTCAAATAATACCTTGCATTCAAAAGGAATTTTTGTGGTGGGCTCAGGAATGTCACCTAAACAAGGGACTCTCTGTGACCCGCCAGAGGCGAGTCAAATTCTAACGACAGATGCCTCAGACATTGCTTGGGGAGCTCATCTAAATGGAAAGTGGATACAAGACAAGTGGCCTGCCAGACTACAGCATCTACATATCAACATGAAGGAGATGTTAGCAGTCCACTTTGCATTAATGGCTTTCAAGGAGTTACTTCTTCCAGGGCAGGTGTTGATTCTAACAGACAACACAACTGTCATGTGGTACATCAACAAACAAGGAGGAACACATTCTTACCCATTGTGCAGGCAAGCAATGATTTTATGGGAGACTGCGCTAAGCTTGCAACTAACTCTTCAGGCAAGGTTTCTGCCGGGAGCACAGAACTCCTTAGCAGATGTGTTAAGCAGACAAATCATGGATCCCCACGAGTGGAAACTGGATCTTCATGTATTTAAAAAGTTGACAGTGTCCTGGGGAACTCCAGACATAGATCTGTTCGCTTCTCCACTAAACCACCAGCTGCCAAAGTTTTGCACAAAGAGGTTTCATCACACAGCTTGGAAAGTGGATGCTCTTTCTTTCAGTTGGAAAAATCTTCATGTGTATGCGTTTCCACCTCTGCCTCTTCTTCCAACGGTGCTTCTAAAGGTCAGACAAGAAGTCCCAGACGTCGGTTCTTTAGAGGGCTCAGTGGAGCCGGAGGTTTTGCCAGGTGTTTCTTTGGAGTCTCAGGGAGAGACTTTACTGTTACAGGATGTATCCTCTCAGGAAGTAGGCGTTTCCACCTCGTGCCTTTCTTCAGACGGTGCTTCAGGGGGTCCCTGTCTTAGGGCTTAGGCCCTATGAAACTAACCATTTGCTGTGTGAGCATCGAAATCTTCCACTGAATCTTCAAGAATTACATAACCATTTACTGTGTGAGCATCAGTCTTCCACTGAATCTTCAAGACCTAGTCCTTTAAGTGCTTTATAACCACCAGGGCTGAAGTAACTCTCCAATTCTTTCTGGTTCTTTTAAGTCCCTTTCTATTTTGTTATATTTATGTAGAATTTTTTTTCAGTATTGAGACAGTGTAAAGACAAAACAACTTAATAAGAATTCACATTCTGATAACCACAGAGGTATGGAAATGTATTTTAGTAGTTTTATTATGCTGTAAAATTTCAGAAATCTAAATAGTTTTGTCTAGAGATTTATGGTATTGATGAGCAGTAGTGAGTTGGCCAGTAGACTGAGCTTTCTTTTTCTTCTCTAAATTTATGTATTTTTTTTCTTTGCAGACTTCTCCAGATAAAGTGGACTATGAATACAGTGAGTTGCTGTTGTATCAAAACCAAGTTTTACGTGAGGCAGAACGTTACAAGGAAGCACTGGACCACCTATATTCCTATGAAAAGCAAATTTGTGATAAACTAGCTGTAGAAGAGACTAAAGGTAAATTACACTATAATGGTTCTGAACTATGAGTTTTATGTGGTTAGGCTTTTACAGTATAGTTACTCAATTAATACTACCTTATTGAATTTGTGCCACTGTTGTCACCTTTCCCTCTGTCTCCCAATTATCTTGCCATATGTGCCATTGTTTTTAACAAGTCATCACATTTTAATTTGTGACAAGTTCACATGGATCTTTATCAGATGCTTACATTGTTCTAAACATCAAACTGGGCTCAAACATTCAATGTTCAACAGCAACAAAACCCCACAAAAACATTGCTTAAAGGGCAACTATGGGAAAATATTTTAAAAGGATATATTGTATAACTTTTCCTTAAGTTTGGCTCATTACAAACCTGAATGTACCAGACAGAAGTAGTCACTAGTAATTTTATTCAGTTTGCACCCCTGACTGACCTCCTGGGGGCAGACATCCTGATGAGTTTTTCCTTCTAAAGAAAAATCTTCCCAGTGATACACTGGGAAGTCCACTGTTTCTGAGATTACAGTGCCCATAGCTGGACTGTCCCATTCACTTAGAATGGAAGAACACAGAACAGCTGCTAACTTTGAGAGGCCTTCGTGAAAGTATCCTGTTACTTTCATGCAGTGCCTCTTACAAATGTGTTTCTTGCTGATGTGTTACACATTCTGTGAAAAAAAAATTCCACAGCTAACCGCTCATTGCTGAGAAAACAGACTTTTTTTAGGCATTCAACTTTGATCTGCTTGTGTTCCTTCTCAAATTACTCCTCCCATATTCCCACCCTCAGCCAGCAAGAGTTTCACATTTCCTGCCCTGCTAGGTTTAACTAATTTGAATGACAATGCACGTCAGAGTTTCTTTCAGTCAGCCTGGTGTGCCTCTAAAACTGTTCCCTCACCTCTCTCTTTACTGCTTTCATCTGAATAGCACTTTTACAGTTAATCAAGGTACAAATATGCTGTTAATAATCCTTACTGTTAGTGTCTTAAGTATTCCTCTAAACATGCCTGTGACATACACAGATAAGTTAATCTCAGCCACTGGCAGATTTAGCTATGACTGCCAAAGCATACTCTGATCATTATGAATAGTCATATTTGCCTTAGAGAGATGTGCAGTATTCTGCATTTTTATCCCTTAGGCATGTCACTGATGTGTCCTTCTACTTATAGTTGCTACTACTTTTGTGTGCACATATGCATTGTTGGCATGATGTTTTTCAAGCAACTTAAAATATTCTTTACTTCATGCTATGCACTGCCTACTCTCGCTGTTCCAAACATTGTGCATACTGTTCTTGCTCACACACAAATTTATTTTCTTTTCCAGGTTGCCACAACATCCCAATATTCATCAATATGCAGAATATAACATTTCCCCAAGAAGCTAGATAAAACAGACTTCCTCTAACAGTATGTTTTGTACAACTGTCATTTTTGTGTAATCATAACTGTTGCAATTCAACCATTTGAATTTAGTCCTTACAGCAGGGACTAAGCATGAGAGGCCCGTTTTCCCCAGGAACATCAACCAAACAAATGAGCTGCAAAGAACAGTTTGTAAGGTTATACACAAACTCCAACTCAATATGTCTCGCAGGGATGGTCTAAGTCTTTTAAAACAGAAAAAAAAGGATGCAAAGGGCAAACTTTGAGTTATAAATAGCTGAGCTGAAAAATCCAAGTACATTCAAGCCAGGAAGTGTACAAGAGCCCATGACTACAAAATGCTTAGCAACAAAAATAAGAAATTCTGTAGAATTAGAATCCAGAGCAATTATGTTAACACACACTTCAGCTATGTTAGCATCTACAAGTGCATAACCTGTGAAGCCTAATGAATAACAGAGTCTGGCTTTCAGTACAGGACGGGGCAAGCTGAGCTGACAGGTATCATGCTGAGGAGGTGAATTCATTATACAGACATCACGACTCCTCAGTGAATAACTTCAGTTGACTGTTTTGCAACAGAAGATGAAGGGGTGATGAATTTGAATGGGAACCCTAAGTCACAGACAGTGGCTTAGCATATTCACAGGAATGCGAACAATAGCATCAGATGAGGTAAGAGCTGAATCATTTAGTAAACCAGGTTTTAATCAAAAGCTAAACAAATAACATATTAGGTTCATAAGTAGGTACTAGGCTATCGCCCAAGGGCCTCCGTAAGCCTAGCCAACAAGGTTCCTTGGCGACACCACCCAAGAAATTTATTTTCCTGTGCCATTATCGAGGAAAGACACAGAAGTGATTCCCCCGGGGTGTATTTCCTATTTCCTATTTCCCATCCACTCAAGATTTTTCTTGGAGTGCTAATGAAGAACTTTGCTTGACATAGATGGGTAGCCTGTTCCAGAGTATGGGAAGTGTCTGGGACAGGATTCTATCCCTCCAGCATGTCCTGTTTATTGTGGTGACCAGGTTTAGGTCCCTAGAGCATGTAGCTCGGAGGGATTGGGATTTCTTTAGGTGTAGCATGTCCAATAGCTCTGTGTTTGACACAGCTTTATATACTTAAATAGTTCTTATGTCACAAAGCAGTTACATCTAAGCCTAAACAGGTCATCATAAAGTAGCTCAAATCAAATGGACAGCCATGTTTGTGCAATCACTATTCCACTTCACCATTTGACTTCAAAGTACTGGTCATCTTACAGGTGTACCAAACTGTTTACGAAAGTCATGTAACATAAGGCAAGTCACCAAATGGATGGCAGGCATTTTGGGTGACAATGACTATTGTTCACACCATACCGTGGCAATTTTATTTATTTCACATTTGTTAACCGGGTTAGTCCAACTGAGTTTGCAAACAAACCCATTTTCAGTGGAAACCTGAGGAGGAAAGCCCCAGAAAACATAAGTAAAGATAAAGTGACAATATACAAATATTAATAACAATCACAATACAAAATAATTGTAAAACAGAAAAGGTTATTAACTATTTGCATTGCATTGACAGTAAGCAACCCATTTTCAGTGGACAACTGAGAAACACAGCTGAGAAAAATACTGAAGTGCAGTCATCCTAACTCCCCTTATGTCTACATAAGCCCACAGAACAGTATCTCTGTCTTCTGGGTACACTTACAGCACAATGTAAAGCACCAGGCATGCACACTTGGTGCAAAATTCTTTTTCAAGACAATGAATACATAGACATACATACCTTATATGGAAAATGTTAGAAGACTTGAAAACCCAGTCCTGTGTTTTCGGGCTAAATGAACAGCTGTAATGCATAACTTACAACTTATGAAGCAACCCTAGGGAAACCACTTTCTTCTGCAATACCACTGTAAATTCCATGAATTCATGTGCAACAACCTAGCATCAGCATGTCTAATCACTAGTGATCATTTCTCCCTAACAGTTCTTGGCTAATTATATGACCCTTGGTCACGTGTACAGTACTCTCTGCACATTTCCATTGTCTTCTCCCCTCAGTATATATTCTTCAAAAATATTCTTCCTTTTAGGATATCACTATGCATCCTTGCTTCTGTTGTGGCAACAAAGATAGGTGTTAAATAAGAATTGTACTGCTTACTCCTGTCATTTTCACCCACTACCAAATGCATAAATTATGTAAAACTTTTACTGTACTCCACAAAACGTGTATGTGCCCACTATTGTCTGTGTGCCTGCCACACAACTCAGCAGCCACTGGTCAATAAGCTACTGGCTGGCTGGTCTGTAGTTACCCATCCTGGGTTACCTTTGGTAGCTGTGTTGAGCAACTGAAAGACGCATCATCTATGAACCTGTCAAACATGAACTGTGAATTGCTAGCCTGGTTGTAGGTTCATTGACAGGATGCAGCTTGGACATGGATGGCATGATGCTAAGGTGGAGTATGAACATCCAATGTTTCTAAGAGACTAGATGGAAGGGCAGTGCAGTAAAGGCACATGGCTTTGGATACACAGTCTACAACTTTGGGGCAGACAGGCTAGAAATCATCTGTGAATTGTGGTGAGAGAAGGGCTTCAAAAGGCAGTGAGGGATCAAGTCAGAATTAGTGACAGACTCATGGCAATCAGACTCCAGTGTAAGGATAGGCTGACATTATGAATACTACACTATGCCCCACTGCAGGGTTGTGATAGCGAGCCAGAGTGTAGTCAAACACTATGTAAAGCTGGGCATCATGAATCGGTTTTGATAATGATTGACTTGAATGCATTTATTGTGTCAGACCGAACAGGATATCAGCACTGTCTGGCTCCTCATTGGTGGGTCATCATGGCTTGATAGTAGCCAACACATGGTTGAGTAAGACAGTCACAAGTCCACATACACGAAAGTGGCCAATATCCAACTCAAATACATTTCTGCCAGTGAGGAAAGGGTACTGCAGTATAACCACAGATTACACAGTTATCCTCTGAACCTACTTGAAGAATGGCAGAACCTTAAAACTGCATGGGTGAGGACTACAGAAATGAATTGTGGCCTAGCCATGTATTTCCATAACGTAATAAAGGAAAGCATGTGGAGTAATGCAGCAGTACAGGATCTACGCAAAAGAAATGCGGAGTTCAGACAAAAGTGGGAGATTAGAATGACCACCCAGGTTAGGAAGGAATAGAGATTGACTAACAGTGAAGGTAAGAAAGGAGTTGCATTAGCACAGAACAGGGCATTGGAGGCACTAGACATGCAAATGCAAACAGACTTTGTAGGTGCCACAAAGAAACATCAGATTGCAAGGCCATTACTTCAAGACAGAGGACTAACAGACTCACTTCATGAGGGATGCCAGCAACAACATGCTCTCCTGTCCACAGTACATCAAAGGAAGATGGAGGAAGTACTTAAAGCAGCTTATCATTCACGATAACGACCACAGATGCTACACTGCCCCAGAAACGGGATACAACACGAGAAAAACAGGATACCACCCTGTAAGATGTAAAACTTTCACTAAAGAAATTTAAGTCATGTACAGCTACAGGCTCAGTAAATGTCACAGTGGAAATGATGAACATGCTTGCTGAGATATGAGAGAATTGGCACCAGAAGCTACTTGTAACAGAGTGGAGAGAACGGCATATCCGATGTGACTGCAGGATCACCGTACTTGTGCCAGTTTATAAGAAGAAATGGGATATCTACCACTGTGATCCCTACAGAGCCATCAAAATCCTGTCACATTGCACGAAACTCATGGAGAGGGTAAATGGATACACAGGGTGGTACAGTGCAACAAGGGTGATGAGCAGCACATATTCCGATCAGGATGCAGCACAACTGACCTGTTGTTGTGAATGATACAGCTGATAAGACGGTAGAGATGAGGAAAAAGAGTCCAAATGCTCACTCCTACATTTTGATAATACAGATGAGAAGGTCGCAGGAAAGCTGCTTTGGCCAGAACCATGGGTGGTTCAAAGTCCCATTAGTAGACTTGGGTCAGCCTAAGTAGAAGGACCCTACAACTCAAGCACAATGTTATGTCTCCCCTGTGAGTCAATCAGTGCACCCATAACTGAATTATTTTTCTATCTAATTCATAAGTTATAGAACATTGCCACTTGCCAGTGACTACTACCAATTAGTAATTTTTCTAGTGTGAAAGATCACCCAATGCCCTTTTTGAAGGAGGTGATGCAAATAGAGCTGTGCTGTTCCCTGATTGTCATACAAATTGCCTCATGTACACAGACAACCCTCTCCTACTACCGAACACTACAACCTGTGAGAGATGCACTTATCTAGCTAAACTGGAGGTAAAGCTCTCTCCAACCAAGACTGAACTTGACAGTCGAGAAGGTAAACGCTTGCACCACACCACAATCATCACATAGTCTCACTAAATCTACACCACCAAAATCCACGCACAGAAACACAAAAACATTCGTGGAGTCTCTCAGTAATAATCTTCTCAAGCAACAGTGACCTCCAAAGCAGAAATGCAAGCAACCTGCACCCCCCAACACAACCCAAATGACACATAGCCCGCCGACTCAGTGTGCCACTCAACCACAGCTAATAAGGCAAAACAACATACCCAACACACTAGTCATAGGTGATTCTATAGTCAGGCACGCTGATGTCCCACTCATCAGCCTAAACAAGGAGAAGGTTACTGTCAGCTGCCTGTCTGGTGCCAGGATCCGCCACACACTCAGGTCACTCCACAACAAGTATGACTCTGTCATTGTCCATGTTGGTGTGAATGACCTGAGATGTACCTCCCTGGACTACATGAAAAGAGACATGGAAGAGCTCTCCAATCCTGTAGCCCAGGCAGGTATGACCCTAACCCTGAGTAACATTCTGCCATCACCCAGAATGGTACCGCATTTGTTGTTGTTAATGTTTGTCTTTCGGCTTTTCCCAGTTAGGGGTCACCACAGCGGAAGAACAAAATGATTGACTTCAACAATTGGCTAAGCTTCTGGTGTCATTCTAAAGGGATCCAGTATCTGTCTGCCTTGGTTGACATGGTCGACAGACCACAATGCTTTGCCAGCGATGGGGTGCACCTGTCACCCTGGGATTCGGATACTGGCTAAGGTTCTTGACGCCCTATAGTGCCTTTTTTAGACAAGGTTCAAATGTCAAATTCACCAAGGTTAACACTTGCACCACACATCCAGCCTCACATAGACCTACTAAACCAGCACTGGCAAAATTACACACAAATACAATCATACTCGGAGGCTCTAAATAAAAACTTGCAAAAGCATCAGAGAGCTCCAAAGCAAACATCCACAAAACCTGCACCTCCCGTCACAAACCAGACAACACATAAAACACCAAATCAATATGCCACACAATCACAGCCCTCAAGGAAATAACGTACCTAACACACTAGTAATAGGTGATTCCATAGTCGGGCACACTGATTCCCCACTCACTAGGCTGGACAAGAAGGTTACTATTTGCTGCCTGTCAGGAGCCAGAATCCGCCACATAACACAAGCACTTGGGTCACTCCAGAACAAGTACAAATACGACTCTGAATGACCTGAGACGTACCTCCCTGGACTACATGAAGAGACATGGAAGAGCTGTCTGATCATGTAGCCCAGGTGGGTATGACCGTAACCCTGAGTAGCATCCTGCCCTCACCAAGAATGATACCTCGGTATAAAGAAAAAATGAACAATTTTATCAACTGGCTAAGATTCTGGTGTCATTCAAAGGGGGTCCAGTGTCTGTCAGCCTGGGATGACATGCTCGACAAGCCGTGTTGCTTAGCAAGAGACAGCTTGCACCTGTCACCCCTTGGCTTTCGAATACTGGCCAAGGCTCTTGCTGCCCCCATAGTGCCTTTTTTAGGCAAGGCTCAAAATTCAAACCCACCTCCATAAACAGCACAAGTAAAAAAATGAGGGATGTTCTTCATTCCACATTGCTGCAGTCCTAACTATTGGGTAGTCCGCTGTCCAGTCGGCCCGAATACCAAAGTATATGGCTGACGTCGGTCAGGGCGCATTAGACTGACGTCAGTACGTCAGGGTACTAATGCGCATGACCGACGTCATATCCTCAGTCTTTTTTGCCGCATGGTCCGATGCAGAAGCAATTTTGCGATTGCAGGTTGGCGTTCTGAAAGTTTCTGAAGCCAGAGTTTCAGACCGAATCAAAGTTGGCTAAGTACCCCGTTTAGGGTTCATGGCATCTTGTATTCTGGTGCTTCCCAATGCCAAACTGCATATGAGGAAGCTACAATGGTATCTCAAAAATGTATGGACACAGCACTGCCAGGATTTGGACACTGTCATTCAAATAATACCTTGCATTCAAAAGGAATTTTTGTGGTGGGCTCAGGAATGTCACCTAAACAAGGGACTCTCTGTGACCCGGCCAGAGGCGAGTCAAATTCTAACGACAGATGCCTCAGACATTGCTTGGGGAGCTCATCTAAATGGAAAGTGGATACAAGACAAGTGGCCTGCCAGACTACAGCATCTACATATCAACATGAAGGAGATGTTAGCAGTCCACTTTGCATTAATGGCTTTCAAGGAGTTACTTCTTCCAGGGCAGGTGTTGATTCTAACAGACAACACAACTGTCATGTGGTACATCAACAAACAAGGGGAACACATTCTTACCCATTGTGCAGGCAAGCAATGATTTTATGGGAGACTGCTAAGCTTGCAACTAACTCTTCAGGCAAGGTTTCTGCCGGGAGCACAGAACTCCTTAGCAGATGTGTTAAGCAGACAAATCATGGATCCCCACGAGTGGAAACTGGATCTTCATGTATTTAAAAGTTGACAGTGTCCTGGGGAACTCCAGACATAGATCTGTTCGCTTCTCCACTAAACCACCAGCTGCCAAAGTTTTGCACAAAGAGGTTTCATCACACAGCTTGGAAAGTGGATGCTCTTTCTTTCAGTTGGAAAAATCTTCATGTGTATGCGTTTCCACCTCTGCCTCTTCTTCCAACGGTGCTTCTAAAGGTCAGACAAGAAGTCCCAGACGTCGGTTCTTTAGAGGGCTCAGTGGAGCCGGAGGTTTTGCCAGGTGTTTCTTTGGAGTCTCAGGGAGAGACTTTACTGTTACAGGATGTATCCTCTCAGGAAGTAGGCCAGGCTGAGGGGGCTTCTCAGGTGGCTGTTCTTCCCTCTCTTCCTAAGGTGGTCAGAGCCTCCCCTTCTGTTTCCAAGGCTTCTTTGAGGGGCAGGCCGAGTTTTGCTTCAGTGGGGGTTTCTCCTAGTACTTCAGGGTCTTTGCCTAAGAAACATATGCTTAAAATGGCAGAGGATTTGATTACTATGATAAGGGGTTCTATGCCCCCTCCTGATAAGAGGCCTAGGGTGGAATCTGAGTTTCCGAGTTTTGAGCAATGCTCGGAGGCTTCTGAGTCTTCGGCTGAAGACTTGCAGGAGTACCCTCCTTATTCTGATTCTGATGTGGATGATTCTACTCCTTCAGCTTCCCCTCCTGAGGATTTTTCATTTTCAGAGAGACTGCATTCCATGAGGGAGCATTTTAAATGGGAAGGTCAAGATTTCTCTGATTCCAGGAAAAGGCTTAGGGAATTCTTGTTTTTACCCCAGCACAGGCCTTTAGCTATACCTCCTGTTTTGAATGTGGTGGAAGATGTTTTTGCAGAGGCTTCCCTGAATCCGGATTCTTTGCCTCCTGCCCCAGTTAAACCGGATAGGTATTATAGGGTGCCTGAAGCTCATAAGTATCTTTTTAAGAGTCCTAGGGCAGACCCGGAAACTGTCTCTCAGGGGCCTAAAGGTGTGAAGGCCTCAGTTGTTAAAAATCCTGTCCCTCCTGATAAAGAGGCAAGGGCTTTGGATAGATGGGGAAAGAAAGTGTATACTTCTTCCACTTTAGCCATGAGGGCGTTGAATTGTCAGTTTCACATGTTAAAATATCAAAATTATCTTCTTTCACAGTTGAAATCTAAGGTGGATGCTCTGGTGGAAGGTATTGAGTGTAAAGAGTTGCAGGATTTAGTTCATGTGTCTGAACAAGTGGGTAAACATTCCTTGCAATGTGGTTTTGATGCTGTGCAGGCCTCCTCCAGGGTGGCTGCCACTGGTTCTGTTCTTCAGAGGCACGCCTGGTTGAGAGATCAGAACTTAGCTGAGCATGTTAAGACAAGGATTTTGGATGCTCCTTTACAGTCTGATGTGTTGTTTGGTTCGCCTGTGGAAGCAGTTTTAAAGAAGATGGAGGACAAGGCTAAGTCTATGCAAACTGTTAAGGATTTTTTGCAGGTGCAGCCTCCGAAGTTTAGTAGAAATTGGCCTGCTAAGGGATGGACTTATCCTGCTTATGATTCCCAGTCTAGGGGTAGGTCTAGACGTGGTAGGGGCAGAGCTCAAGGTGCTTTTAGGCCTAGGGCAGGGAGTTCACCTGCTCAGTCTTCTGGTGAGGGCAGGGGTCAGTCCTTTCGTAAGCAGACCCAATGACCTTCCTTTTCAGCTGCCAGTACCTTCTCGCCTGGCGGCACCTCTAGGAGGAAGACTGTCTCTTTTCAAAGAAAATTGGGATTTAATTACCCAAGACAAATGGGTTCTGGATATCATTCACCACGGTTACAGGTTTTATTTCCATACCTTGCCTCCTTTCAAAGGCATGCCAGACATTCCTCCTCTACAAAGACAAGAGGCTCACAAGCAAATTTCTCAGTTACTCCAAATAGGGGCCATTCAGCCGGTTCCTGTGCCAGAAAGGGGCCTAGGATTTTATTCTCGCCTGTTCCTAGTACCGAAGAAGGGGAACACGTGGAGACCAATTTTGGATTTATCTATCCTCAACACTTATCTGGACATTCCCAAGTTCAAAATGTTGACGTTACAACAGCTTTTACCTCTGCTGGGCAAGGATCACTGGATGGTAACTTTAGATCTCAAGGAAGCTTACCTTCATGTGCCTATAAGACTAAGTTGCAGAAAGTATCTGCGTTTTCGAGCTGGAAATTCTCATTATCAGTTCTCTGCATTGCCCTTTGGCTTATCTACTGCGCCCAGAGTATTCACAAAGGTTCTGGCTCCAGTGATAGCTTACTTCAGGCTAAACGGAATTCAAATCTATCCTTACTTGGACGATTGCCTGATTCTGGCTCAAGAAAAGGAAGACCTTCTACAGCATTTGGAATATGTCATAGCAGTGCTAAGATGCCTAGGGTATTCTGTGAACGAAATAAAGTCCAGTCTAGTACCCTCTCAAGACATGTGCTTTCTGGGTGTGAGACTGAATACAGCAGCCCAGATGGCCTTTTTAACCCCGGACAAACAAAAGAATCTTTCCAGTTACTTCCATCAACTATCTCTTCATTCCGGGCTGACTGCAAGGACAGTCCTGCAAGCCAAGGATGGTTTTAATAGGTCCAGATTGGCCTCGGCAGCACTGGTACCCATTACTGAGGAGTCTGGTAAAGAAGCCTCCATGGCCTTTACCCTTGATTCCACATCTGTTGTCTCAGAAGGATGGTCGTCTGCTCAATGTCAAGCTTCACTCTCTTCATCTAACAGCCTGGCATATTCTGTTTTGAAGGACAGCAGGTCTCAACTTCCTCAACAAGTTTTAAATGTGATTATGGAAGCCAGAAGACCTAGTACAAGGAAAGTGTACGCAGAAAAATGGAAGAGATTTTTATTTTGGACTGCAGCAAAGAATTTGGAGATTTCAGAGCCTAATTTGAGTGTGGCTCTTCAATATCTTACTGAGTTATTGGACAAAGGTTTGTCTTTCTCTTCCATTAAGATTCATGCTGCAGCAATTTCAGCTCACTATGATTGTGACCCACCATTGTTTTCACATCCTTTGTTCAAGCAATTTCTTAGAGGGCAAAGAATATAAGACCCCACAGAGCTCCTACTCCTGCTTGGGATCTCAATTTTGTGTTGGAGAAACTTACTCTACAACCTTTTGAGCCTGCAGCTACTGCTGACCTGAAATACTTGTCATGGAAGACTGCTTTTTGTTGGCCATTACTTCTGCAAGAAGGGTTTCTGAGTTACAGGCCCTTATGGCGGTTGAGCCTTTTTGATTTTTCATAAGGATAGGGTATCATTACGCACTAATCCTTCCTTTATGCCTAAAGTGGTTTCTAGTGTGGCTTTAAACCAAACTATTCATTTGCCTACGTTTTATGCAGATCCCCAAAATAAAGGGGAAAAGATTTTGCACACTTTAGATGTACACAGGCAATTGCGTTATTATTTGAGCAGGACTAAGGATTTTAGGCAGTCTCAGCAGTTGTTTGTTTCTTTTGCTTTGAGTTCTCAGGGCAAGCCTGTGTCAAAACAAACTATTTCTAGGTGGATTGGGTTTTGCATTGCATTTTGTTATTCCCATCATGGCAAGGAGATTCCAGCTGGGATTAGGCCTCATTCCACTAGGGCTACTGCCACTTCAACAGCTTTTTAAGGGGTGGCAACTAAGGATATTTTGGAGGCAGCTACTTGGAGTTCAGTGCATACTTTCTCTAAGCATTACCACCTTCCTCTCTACTCTAAGTCTAGGGCTGGTTTTGCCACAGCTATTTTGCAAGGCATGTTATCAGCTCCTGCTTCCTTATGATTTGCCAGCCTCCCTTACCTCTGCTTTGGGATTCTACCCAATAGTTAGGACTGCAGCAATGTGGAATGAAGAACATAGTACAGTTTTGTACCTACCATAAATGTAGATGTTCGAGGATCCACATTGCTGCAGTCCAATTTACCCTCCCTCCTTCCCCTCTGTGTTTAGGGGTGGTTGTGTAGGTGAGGTTATATTCTGCTAATTTTGTATATTTTGTATATATATATATTTTGGTGCAGATATGTTGGGAGTTTTTGGTTTTTGGCCTTATCTTTTCAGGGTCTTCTGACATCTGGGGCAAGAAAAGACTGAGGATATGACGTCGGTCATGCGCATTAGTACCCTGACGTACTGACGTCAGTCTAATGCGCCCTGACCGACGTCAGCCATATACTTTGGTATTCGGGCCGACTGGACAGCGGACTACCCAATAGTTAGGACTGCAGCAATGTGGATCCTCGAACATCTACATTTATGGTAGGTACAAAACTGTACTTTATGCTACACAACGCCAGGAGTTTAGATCTCAAAATGTATACGCTCGAAGCACTCCTAAGTATGGATAACATCGACATCTGTGCAGTAACTGAAACCTGGTTCAAGGCTCCAGAGAGCACTCCAGCACTACTGTACTATAACTCATACCACACATTTCGGCCACAAAACATTGACCGAAACACAAAAGGAGGTGGTGTATCCATATTCATTAAGGATACCCACACCTCTAGGTTAGTGGCACAGCATGATACCTCTAAGATCATCCATGTGCAGCTAACATCGGGCAAATCTGCAATGCAAATTGTGGCCTGCTACAGATCACCCTCCATGACCCAGGACCACCACTCCACCTTCCTGGAGACACTGGAAAACATGAAGGTCCTACCAAACACCCTGATATTGGGTGATTTCAATTACCCTACCATTAACTGGGAAAACTACTTGAGTACAAACTCAAAGGCTCAGCACTTCCTGGAATTTATCAACTCAGATGCCCTGGATCAGCTGGTAAACTCCCCTACCAGAGACCGTAACATATTGGACCTGGTCATTACCAACATGGGCGACTGGTGTTCCATAATAGAGGTCAACCCGGTTAGATCAGACCATAAACTAATCACTCTAGATGTCCACACCACCACCACCCCCAACCAAGGAAACCACAGTGAAAAACTTTTCTAAAGCAAACTTCACCTTACTTAAGGCAGAGGTGGTAAGTTTACCCTCCCCCCACGCTAAAGGATAACACTGCCCAAGATGCAGAATCCTTTAAAATTGCACTCTATGAGCACCTACAAGGATGCATGGATCGTGCCATTCCTAGCAAAACCAAGACTCACTCCCCTAAGAGAAGGAAACCAGTCTGGTGGACCCCCTGCCATAAACAGGTTATGCAACAAAAGGAGGAACTAGTTCAGAAAAAAAGCAAATTCCAGGAAGGAAAGACATCCCTGATCAGTATCTGTAAGAAACTAAGGATGTTCTTCATCTCACATTGCTGCAGTCCTTACATATGGGTAGTCCGCTGTCCTCGGTCGGCCCGAATACCAAAGTATTAGGCTGACGTCGGTCAAGGCGCTTAAAACTGACATCAGGACGTCAGGGTACAAAAGCGCATGACCGACGTCATTTCCTCAGTCTTTTTTGCCGCATGGTCCGATGCAGAAGCAGCGTTGCAAGTGCCGTTCGGCGTTCTGAAATTTTTCGAATTCGGAGTTTCAGACCGAATCCAAGTTGGCTAAGTACCCCGTTGGGGATTATTTTGTTTTTTTCTTGCCTCAGTGTTTTACCGGATGTCAGAAAAAGTGAATAACTGTATTTCTTGTGGGAAACAGATACCGCATAGGGATGATCATTCTTTGTGTATTCCTTGTTTGGGGCCTGAGCACGACGTTGTTGGGTGTCGCTTTTGTGCTAGGTTCAATAAACGCACTATTAAGTGAAGGTTGGATTGTGCTAGGCTGGTCTTTGGGAAGCGGTGCAATTATAATATGCCGTCGGATTCTCCGGCCCGCTTCTCGAAGAAGCGCAAAGACAAAACAGTTAAACCCAGGCAAGATGAGTCGTCCGTTCGTCGCCGGTTCTTTAGAGGCTTCAGTGGAACCGGTGGTTCCGGCGGAGACTTCTCTGGAGTCTCAGGGGAGACTTTGATTTTGCAGGAGGTGGTCTCTCAGGAGGCAGGTCAGGCTGAAGGGGCTTCCCAAGTTACTGTACTCCCTCCCTTCCTAGGGTGGTTAGCCCTTCTCCTCCTGTTTCCAAGGCTTCTCCCAGAGGCAGGCCAGTTTCAGCTTCTGTTGGTGTCAGTCCTAGTTCAGCAGGGTCTGTGCCTAAGAAGCACATGCTTAAAATGGCAGAAGATTTAATTACTCTGATTAGAGGTTCTATGCCCCTCCTGATAAGAGGCCTAGGGTGGAGCCAGAGTTGGGAAGTTTTGAGCAGGCTTGGATATTTCAGAGTCTTCAGCTGAAGACTTGCAGGAGTATTCTCCTTATTCTGATTCTGATGCAGATGATTCCACTCCTTCTGCTTCTCCTCCAGAGGATTTTTCTTGTTCAGAGACACTTCATTCTATGAGGGAACATTTTAAGTGGGAAGGTCAGGACTTCTCTGATTCTAGGAAAAGGCTTAGGGAGTTTTTGCTGTTACCCCAGCATAGGCCCTTGGCTATACCCCCTGTTCTGGATGTTGTGGAAGATGTGTTTGCAGGGGCTTCACTTAATCCTGATTCTCTGCCTCCTGCTCCTGTTAAACCGGATAGGTATTACAGGGTGCCTGAGGCTCATAAATATCTTTATAAGAGTCCTAGGGTGGACCCAGAAACTATTAGTCAGGGACCTAAGGGTGTCAAGGCCTCTGTTGTAAAAAAATCCGGTTCCTCTAGATAAAGAAGCCAGAGCTTTGGATAGATGGGGAAAGAAGGTCTATACATCTTCTACCTTAGCTATGAGGGCTTTGAATTGCCAGTTTCATATGTTGAAATATCAAAATTTTCTTCTTTCTCAATTGAAGTCTAAGGTGGATGCTCTGGCGGAAGGCATTGAGTGTAAAGAGTTGCAAGATTTGGTGCATGTCTCTGAACAAGTGGGTAAGCATTCATTACAGTGTGGTTTTGATGCTGTGCAGGCCTCTTCTAGGGTGGCTGCCACTGACTCAGTTCTTCGCAGGCACGCCTGGTTGAAGGATCAGAATTTATCTGACCATGTTAAGACAAGGATTTTGGATGCTCCTTTGCAGTCTGATGTGTTGTTTGGTTCACCTGTGGAATCAGTCTTGAAGAAAATGGAAGACAAGGCTAAGTCTATGCAGGCTGTTAAGGATTTTTTGCAAGTTCAGCCTCCGAAGTTTAGTAGGAATTGGCCTGCTAAGGGGTGGACGTATCCTTCTTATGATTCTCAGTCTAGGGGTAGATCTAGGCGTGGTAGGGGCAGAGCTCAGAGTTCTTTCAGGCCTAGAACAGGGAGTTCACCTGCACAATCTTGGTGAGGGCAGGGGCCAGTCCTTTCGTAAACAGGCCCAATGACCTACTTTTTCAGCTGCCAGATCCTTCTTGCCTGGCAGCACCTTTGGGAGGAAGGTTAGCACTCTTCAAGGAAAATTGGATGTTGATTACCCAAGACAAATGGGTATTGGATATCATACACCAGGGTTACAAGTTTTATTTCCATACCTTGCCTCCTTTCAAAGGCATGCCGGATGTTCCTCCTCAGCAAAGACTAGATGCTCGCAAACAAATTTCTCTACTACTTCAAATAGGGGCCATACAAACGGTTCCTCTGCCAGAAGTGGGCCTAGGATTTTATTCTCGCCTGTTTCTAGTACCAAAGAAAGGAAACACGTGGAGACCAATTTTGGATTTATCCATCCTCAACACATATCTGGACATTCCCAAGTTCAAAATGTTAACGTTACAACAGCTTTTACCTCTGCTGGGCAAAGATCACTGGATGGTGACTCTGGATCTCAAAGAGGCTTACCTTCATGTTCCTATCAGGCCCAGTTGCAGGAAGTATCTGCGTTTTCGGGCTGGGACTTCACATTATCAGTTCTCTGCATTGCCCTTTGGCTTATCTACTGCGCCCAGAGTGTTCACGAAGGTTCTGGCTCCAGTGGTAGCTTTCTTCAGGCTAAGAGGAATACAGATCTATCCTTATTTGGACGATTGCCTGATACTGGCCCAAGAAAAGGGCGAACTTCTTCATCATTTACAGTATGTGATGGCAGTGTTAAGATGCCTGGGGTATTCTGTGAACGAAATAAAGTCCAGTCTAGTACCCTCTCAGGACATGTGCTTTCTGGGTGTGAGACTGAATACAGCATCCCAGATGGCCTTTTGACCCCGGACAAACAAAAGAATCTTTCTCTTTACTTCCACCAGTTGTCTCATCAGTCCAGGCTGACTGCAAGGACAGTCCTTCAAGCCTTGGGGTTCATGGCATCTTGTATTCTGGTACTTCCCAATGCCAAACTGCATATGAGGAAGCTACAATGGTATCTCAAGAATGTATGGACACAGCACTGCCAAGATTTGGACACTGTCATTCAAATAATACCTTGCATTCAAAAGGAATTTTTGTGGTGGGCTCAGGAATGTCACCTAAACAAGGGACTCTCTGTGACCCGGCCAGAGGCGAGTCAGATTTTAACGACAGATGCCTCAGACAAAGCTTGGGAGCTCATCTAAATGGAAAATGGATACAAGACACGTGGCCTGCCAGACTTCAACATCTACATATCAACTTGAAGGAGATGTTAGCAGTCCAATTTGCATTGATAGCTTTCAAGGATTTACTTCTTCCAGGCAGGTGTTGATTCAAACAGACAACACAACTGTCATGTGGTACATCAACAAGCAAGGGGGAACGCATTCTTATCCTCTATGCAGACAAGCAATGATTTTGTGGGAGACTGCTCTCAGTTTACAGCTAAATCTTCAGGCAAGGTTTCTGCCAGGAGCACAGAACTCCTTAGCAGATGTGTTGAGCAGACAAATTATGGATCCCCACAGTGGAAATTGGATCCTCATGTATTCCAGAGGTTGACAGTGTTATGGGGAACTCCAGACATAGATCTGTTCGCTTCTCCACTAAATTACCAGCTGCCAAAGTTTTGCACAAAAAGGTTTCATCCCTCAGCTTGGAAAGTGGATGCTCTCTCATTCAATTGGAGCAATCTTCACGTGTATGCCTTTCCACCTCTGCCTCTCCTCCCAAAGGTACTGCTGAAGGTCAGACAGGACAAGCCAAACATGATTTTAATAGCTCCAGATTGGCCTCGACAGCACTGGTACCCATTACTGAGAAGTCTGGTACAGGAGCCTCCATGGCCTTTGCCTTCGATTCCTCACCTGCTGTCTCAGGAGATCGGTCATTTACTCAATGTCAAACTTCATTCTCTACATCTGACAGCCTGGCATATTCTGGTTTAAACCCTGGAGGGTCTCAGCTTCCACAACAACTTTTGAATGTTATTTTGGAGGCCAGAAGGCCTAGTACAAGGAAAGTTTACGCAGATAAATGGAGGAGATTTTTATTTTGGAGTACAGCAAAGGACTTTGATGTTTCTAAACCTAATTTAAGTGTGGCGCTTCAATACCTTACTGAGTTATTGGACAAAGGTTTGTCCTTCTCCTCTATAAAGGTTCATGCTGCAGCAATCTCTGCTCACTATGACTGTGACCCACCATTATTTTCTCAGCCTTTGTTTAAGCAATTCCTTAGAGGGGCAAAGAATATAAGACCCCACGTAGAGCTCCTACTCCTGCTTGGGATCTCAATTTTGTGTTGGAGAAACTCACTCTACAACCTTTTGAGCCTGCAGCATCGGCAGAGTTGAAATATTTATCTTGGAAGACTGCTTTTTTGTTGGCCATTACCTCTGCGAGAAGGGTTTCTGAATTACAGGCCCTTATGGCAGTTGAGCCTTTCTTAATTTTCCACAAGGATAGGGTGTCTTTGCGTACTAACCCTTCTTTTATGCCTAAAGTGGTTTCTAGTGTGGCTTTAAACCAAACTATTCATTTGCCTACTTTTTATGCAAACCCCCAAAATAAAGGTGAACAGATTTTGCACACTTTGGATATTCACAGACAGTTGCGATATTATTTGAGCAGAACTAAAGGGTTCAGGCAGTCTCAGCAGTTGTTAGGGTTCTCAGGGCAAACCTGTTTCAAAACAAGCTATTTCTAAGTGGATTGGTTTTTGTATTGCTTTCTGTTATTCCCATCATGGTAAGGAGATTCCAGCTGGGATTAGGCCTCATTCCACTAGGGCTACTGCCACTTCTACAGCTTTTTTAAGGGGGGTGGCTACTAAAGATATTTTGGAAGCAGCTACTTGGAGTTCAGTGCATACTTTCTCTAAGCATTACCACCTTCCACTTTACTCTAAATCTAGGGCTGGATTTGCAACTGCAATTTTACAAGGCATGTTGGCAGCTCCTAATGCTTTATAGTTTTGCCATCCTCCCTTACCTCTGCTTTGGGATTCTACCCATATGTAAGGACTGCAGCAATGTGAGATGAAGAACATAGTACAGTTTTGTACCTACCATAAATGTAGATGTTCGAAGATCCACATTGCTGCAGTCCAATTTACCCTCCCTCCTTCCCCTCTGTTGTTGAAAGTGGTGGTGTGGTTTGTGTTGTACATATTGTAAATATGGTTAGTGCACGGGTGGTTGGTTGGGTTTTGCTGGTTTTTGGCTTTGGCCTGTCTTGTTAGGGCCTTCTGACATCTGGGGCAAGAAAAGACTGAGGAAATGACGTCAGTCATACGCTTTTGTACCCTGACGTCCTGATGTCAGTTTTAAGCGCCTTGACCGACGTCAGCCTAATACTTTGGTATTCGGGCCGACCGAGGACAGCGGACTACCCATATGTAAGGACTGCAGCAATGTGGATCTTCGAACATCTACATTTATGGTAGGTACAAAACTGTACTTTCCTCATAAAATCATCCAAGGCTAACTTTGAAAGAAAAATAGCTAAGGATTTGAAAGATGACCACAAAGCCTTCTTTAGCTATGTCAAGAATCTAAGTGGCAACTCGCAGATATGCTCTGAGCTAGTGCAAAAATAGCACAAAATATACTGAACCTACTGATATTGCCAACATCCTGGCAGATAGATTCAGTGCAAACTTCACCTCCTTCTCACATTCAAAAGGCCCACAACAATACCGGAAAAGTGTAGTGTCCTGGAAATCACAGAAGCACAGGTGAAAACAGCCCTTTCAAAAGCCAAAAACACAGCATCAGTGAGGCCAGATGGTGTCACAGGCTGCGTCTTGCACGAACTACAGAACGAACTAACCCCCCACCTAAACACGCCGTTAATCCTCGGTCTCTCCACAGGCTACTTGCCCATAGAATGGCGCACAACAATGGATCTGAAGTAGTTACTTCATTTGATCTGCAACCTGTGGGTGTCTGATCCGACCGCTTTCCAAGATCCGAGCTCCTAGCTCCTCCACCCTACCCATAATCCCCTAGTACCAACCACATTACCTCAGATCGTTTTTTGCCGCGGCTAAAGAAACTTCCTTGTGAAGAGCTCCTAGCTGGGTGAGATCATTGCTGGTTGTTAAACCAATTTTTCTCTCAAAGTTTTCGTGTGTATGTTTCCCTTTTCTGCTTCTTCTGCTAGTTTTTTGGTCACTTTGTTAAATTTATAACTAGTTTATCTTCACTCCCCTCCCCCTCCTAGTGTTTGGGTGTGTGTGTGAATGATGTCAGAAGGGCCCAAGGCCATTTTCTCTAAATGTACTGAGTGTGGCCACAAGCTTTCCCCAGCTGATGGCCACACTCAGTGCGTTTTGTGCCTGGGGGCAGCCCATTTGTCAGAGGCCTGCCAAATCTGTGTGGCCTTTAACCCCCGGGCACTCCGGGATAGGAAGAACAAGCTGATCCTGGCGGGAAAGCTCCCCCAGAAGTCTGCTTCTTCTTCTTCTCCCGTTCGGGCTCCAGCTGCTTCAGCAGCTTCGGCGCAGTCTATCCCCTTAGCTCTACCCGGGACTCAACCTCCCTCATCGGGTTTGAGCTCTGGGGAAACTAGTGCCTCTTCCCTTAGAGAGAAGAGGCACAAGGATAAGGATGGACATAAGTCCCATAAAAGGCGGGCCGAATCTCATCCTTCGGCTCTGCCAACAAAACTACTAAAATCTCCCTCAAGGGTCTCCGGATCCCTCTCCTCTCGGCGCCGTTCACCCTATTTTTTGCTGGAGCCGGAGGAGGAGGATAGGTCTCCCTCGAGATTTTCAAGGCGGCCCTCCCGGCCTGCCTCTACTACTTCATCTAGGTCGACCCGAAGCATCTCCGAAGCGGATATTGATCGGATGATGCGTCTGTTCTTACAGACCCAAATGCAGATGGGGATGCTCTTGCCTCCCCCCCCCTCTGGGGGGGGGAGTGCAGCCCCCATATTTGCCCCGATCACTCCTTCTCCGACTCGTTTTTGGGTTTCAGAGTCATCGGATCCGGGCCCTTTCGGACCCGGGGAACTGTCGGCACCGATAGCGGTTGTCTTAGACACCGACTATACCTTCGAGCTTGTCGGACCCGAGCTCTCGGGGCCGAGGGCTGAGCGTCGGATCAGAGGGAGTTGCTGTGTCTTCGGCGCTGTTGGCGTCGGAGCACACCTCTGCCTCTGTGCCGACTGCATCGGCTCCGACCACGATCCTTTCCTCGGATCCGAGGAGATTGCTCTCAGAGGCTGGTGAGAGTGGCTCTCCTTCGGCTTTTGAGGTAGTGGAGAGGGTACTGTCGAGGTCCTCCAGATCCCTGACCCGGGCTTCGGATTCACCCGTACCCCCACTGTATGAGGGTCTGTCTTCCATCATTCGTCCATCTGGACAGCCTGCCCAAGCCCTCCAGCTAGTTCCCGTGGAGGAACAACAACCCGTGGATGAGCCCTCTTCAGACAGTCCCACCGAGGAGGTCCCTCAAACATCGGTGCAAAAGGAGGCACCTGGACTCCCCCGAGTCCATTACCACAGACACTGACTTAGATGATACGGAGGGTTCCCCAAGGTCACCCCCTGAAGATGTCTCCTTTGGAGACATCATGGAAATGTTGCATATTAGAGGGGGGTGGTCAGCCCAAAAGCCTTCCCTTGATGAGTCCGTGTTCCTGGAGGCCTTTGAGGCAGGCCCATCTACCTCCTGGGTGTCCCCTCCGGCTGACCCCCTGGTGGACTTAATTACCACCAGGGCTTGGAAGGAGCCCAACACCGTGGAGCCAATCCCAAGGCGCCCCAATGAAGTCCTCGGCCCACCCACAGATAGACCGTCTTGGGCCAAAGGAACCCCCGTTGATGCTATGTTGGTGGCGGCGGCCACCAAGAAAGAACTTGCGCAGGAGAGTTCTTCGGTTCACCCACCAGATGAGGAATCTCGAGCGCTTGACCGGATTGGGAAGCGGATGTTTGCTTCAGCGACCTTTTCCATAAGGGCGCTGAACTGTATGGCACATACCATTAGGCTACAGCGAGACTTGATTAAGGAATATGCTGCAACCCCCCCCCCCCCAGAGTCCATGTCTGTCCCAGACAAAAAGGTTTTTGAGACTCGAATGGCCACTCTAAAATCCATCTCAAATACATCTATGCGGCTTCTCTCCCATGCAATGGAGGGAGCCGCTAGAGCTAGCGGAGCCGGGGTCGTCTTGCGACGTCTCTCCTGGCTCCGTCTGTGCGACTTCACGGACCCCTTCAAGGCGTCCTTCGCGAACGCCCCTTTTGACTGTTCTGCCTTGTTTGGCAAAACTGTTCGCGACATGCTGGTCCAAAGCGAAAAGGACGGGAAGACGCCGTCTGCCGTCGGAGTCCGCTTCTCTAATCCCCAAAGATCCTTCTCCAGGAATCAGAGGGGACAAAAGAAGCTGTGGTTCCGTAAGTCTCAGCAATCCCATCCTGCTGCGGACCACTCGCCCTCCAGAGGCAGAGGAGGACAAGGTGGACGCCGGCCCAGAGGCAGAGGGGGGGGGGGCGTAATTTCGGGTCTAGAGAACCATTCTCGGACAGATCCGCGCAACAGCCTTGAGGGCTTGCCCGACTGTCCCTCTCTGGAGACAGTCGGGGGGGCGATTGTCGGAGCACCTGTCAAACTGGGAGTCCCTTACAACAGATCGATGGGTGCTCCGGATCATATCCAGAGGTTACTCCATTCCATTCATAAACCTTCCCCCCAAATCCAGACGCCTCCCCGATGTCCCACCCGATCAGAGAGAGGCAGCGGCTTTGGAGATTTCAAAGCTGCTAAGAAAGAGCCATCCAGCCCGTCCCCCCAGACCAGTCCGGTTTGGGTTATTACTCCAGGTTCTTTTTGGTGCCAAAGAAAACGGGGGACCTCAGACCCATCTTAGACCTTTCCGCCCTGAACCTGTTCATACCCAAGGAAAAGTTCTGGATGGTCACTCTCCAATCTATTCTCCCCCTGCTGCGGGAGAATGACTGGATGTGCTCGCTAGACCTCAAGGATGCGTATTACCACATATTAATGGACAAACAATCCAGGAGGTTTCTCCGCTTCCGGCTCGGAGCCAGTCATTATCAATTCAGGGTTTTTCCATTCGGCCTCACCTCAGCCCCCAGAGTGTTCACCAAGGTCATGGCAGTGGTTGCAGCCCACCTGAGACTCCAGGGCATTCAGGTCTTCCCTTACCTAGACGACTGGCTCCTCACCGCGACCAACAAGCATCAGCTCTGTGCGGCGAGAGATTATGCTCTGTCTCTGGCCCACAACCTAGGCATCTCAGTAAACGAGCAGAAGTCCTGCCTGTGCCCCACTCAAGCCCTAGAATTCATAGGGGCCAGGTTAGATACACAAATCTCCAAAGTTGTTCTAACGTCATTCAGGCTGAACAGCTTGTCGTTCCAGGTGTTAGCCCTTCTTCGGAGCCCTGCTCCTCCAGCGGAGTTAGTCCTGAGGGCACTGGGGTCTATGTCGGCAGCGATCGGTCTCTCTCTTCATGCTCGTCTGCGAATGCGCATATTACAATGAACCCATCAAGTCCAGTGGTCCCTGTTGATCCACCCATTATGCATGCCAATCCCCCTGAGCAGGGTGTGCAGGGACTCCCTTCTGTGGTGGTTACAGGCGCAGGAACTCAGAGAAGGGAGACCCTTTGTGATTCCTCCGGCCAAAGCCACGTTGACCACGGACGCTTCTTGCCTCGGGTGGGGGGGGGGGCATTGTTCAGGCAGAGCCGTTCAAGGCATGTGGACTCCCCTAGAGACTGCATTATATATCACCGTCCCAGAGATGAGGGCGGTGCTTTTAGGATTGCAAGCTCTCCACGACCTTCTTCCCATAGGGACTATTGCAATCTAGACGGACTACATGTCAGTAGTCTGGTATATAAACAAACAAGGAGGGACCAGATCTTATCCCCTGTGTCGAGAAGCCATGAAAGTGTGGGAATGGGCTATTTCCACCAACCGCTTTCGGATAGCAATGCACATTCCGGGGCGGTCCAACATATTAGCGGACAAGCTAAGACGAGTGTTCCTCACTCCATACGAGTGGTCTCTGAATCCATCTGTTGCGAAGCAGATCTTCCACAAATGGGGTCAGCCTCGCTGCGACCTTTTCGCTTCGCCTTTAAACACAAAATGCAGCAAGTACTTCGCGATAGTTCCCCCCAGAGGGGAGACCCCCAGAGACGCTCTAGTCCATACTTGGCCTCCCAGACTCCTTTATGCTTATCCCCCCTCCCACTTATGATGAAATTCATCCAGAAAGCCTGTCGGTTGGGGAGCAGAGTTATCCTCATAGCCCCATTCTGGCCTCGACAGATCTGGTTCCCCTTTCTGCGGTCTCTGTGTGGCTCCCCCATGGATTCTGGATCCCAGTCCAGACCTAATCTTGCACCCAGCGAGATGCCATACCCCAAACCTGGTCAATCTCAAACTTGCTGCTTGGTTGATCCATTTCCATTAATGGCTAGGACTCCCGGTATCTCATCCCCCATTAAGGCCATTCTGGTGGCGGCTCATAAACCATCTACCAGGAAACATTACAACAGTAAATGGAAACGTTTTTCCATCTGGGCAAAAGATAAATAATTGGACCCTTTTACTGTCCCTATTCAGACTATTCTGGACTTCCTTTCCCTGCTTTTTAGACAGGGAGCAAGTGCCTCCACAGTTAAGGTGCAGTTGGCGGCCATCTCCCATTTTCATGTGGGGGACGGCATAGGCTCCTTAACATCTACTAAGTTGTGCAAAACCTTCTTAAGAGGCGTTTTTCTTTTGAAACCACCTGTCAAGACTGTGGTTCCCCCGTGGGATCTCACTCTGGTCTTACAAGCCTTAACGAGACCACCTTTTGAGCCGATGGCCTCGGTTCCGTTAAAGTTCTTGTCTTGGAAAACTGCTTTCTTAGTGGCTTTTACTTCGGCCAAGAGAGTTTCAGAATTACAAGCTCTGTGTATTAAACCTCCGTACCTTATTTTTCACAAAGATAGTGTCCCTCAGGACTAACCCATCTTTCTTGCCTAAGGTGGCTACAGAATCAAACATTAATCAATCAATAAATCTTCCTGTATTTTTCCCATATTTTCACAACAAAGGAGAATATACGTTGCACAAATTGGATGTACACAGACAACTGCGTTTTTACTTGCACAGGACTAGAGAGTTTCGCAAGTCGGACCAGTTGTTAGTTTCTTATGCAAAATCAGCCATGGGCAAGGCAATTGCTAAAGTGACTGTAGCAAATTGGATCTGTCAGTGCATTATGCTGGGAATCACTTCATCTGGTAAGCCAGCTCCGGTTGGCATCCGTGCTCATTCCTCAAGATCTGTAGCTACCTCAACAGCCTTTTGGTCTAGGGTTCCAGTAGACTATATTTGTTCAGCAGCTACCTGGTCCTCATCTCATACCTTCATTTCTCATTACAAACTGGATATCATTTCCAGTAGTAGGGCTTCTTTTGGCTCCGCGGTGCTTCGGAATATCCTTCCGTAAGGACCACCCAGGTTCTATAGGTTAGCTGGGGACTCTGTCCCACAGGTTGCAGATCAAATGAAGTAACTACTTCAGATATAGAAGTTATGTACTCACCATAACGTTCCATCTGAGTAGATACTTCATTTGTCTGCAACCGACCCCCCCCTGCCATCCCCCGAACCTCAGGAAATTTCTCTGATCATTTGGAGTTGGTTTCTGTCTCGAGTTGGTGAGGCAAAAAAAACGATCTGAGGTAATGTGGTTGGTACTAGGGGATTATGGGTAGGGGGGAGGAGCTAGGAGCTCGGATCTTGGAACTTGGAAAGCTGCCGGGTCGGATCCGACACCAACAGGTTACAGACAAATTAAATATCTACTCAGATGGAACATTATGGTGAGCACATAACTTCTATTTATTCCACTCCATAAAGGAGGGGCCACAACTGACCCTGGTAACTATTGCCCCATAAGCCTGACTTGCCTGGTCTGCAAGGCTATGGAGCACATCATCATGGAACTCATTAACAAAGACATTGGGAACCTCCAAACACTTGACCCGACCCGGTTTGGCTTTAAGGGCAGATCATGCCTACTAAACCTGGTTGACTTCGAGACTGTCACCAAGGCCGTAGACGAGGGAAAGGTGGTTCACACAGCCTACCTTGATCTCGCCAAGGCGTTCGACACCAATCCTCACTCGGGTATTATAGAAAAACTCACCAGCTTGAACATAAACCCCTACGTCACAAGATGGGTTGCCAACTGGCTTACAGACAGAACTCGAACGGTAAGAATAGCGGGCTCCAGGTCAGAGTCTAAACCAGTCACAAGTGTTGTCCCGCAAGGCTCGATTCTGGGACCCCTACTGTTCGGCATATATTTCTCAGAAGTACAGACAAGCACAGGAGGACTATGGCTAACCAAGTTCGCCGATGACTGCAAACTGGGAGCCATAATTGACTCTCCTGATGACACGGACATCCTTTAAAAAGGCCTTACTGAGACTGACACCTGGTGTCAGTCATGGCCTCAAGCTAAATGCCAAAAAATGCGTAGTCATCCCATTTGGGGAAAAACAAAACACCCACGAATTACCACATAGGTGGCAACCCCCTTAATACAGAAGAGGTAATAAGAGATCTGGGGACCCAGGTAGATAGTAATCTCTCCTTTGACGGTCATATTGCCAAAGTAGTTAGGAAATCCTTCTATGTGGCCCATCTAATTACTAAGGGGTTCGCATCTAGAAATAGAGAGGTTATAGTGCCCCTACTAGTCACTCATCAGACCCATCATAGAGTACAATTCCCCATTTGGGATGTACCTCACAAGACACTTCCAACAGCTGGAAAGACCACAAAAGCACCTCACAAAGAGGATTACTGGCCTCAAACATATGTCCTATGCAGCCCAACTGAAAAAAACTCCGGCTGTGCTCAGTGACATATCGCTTACTCAGAGGTGATCTCTGCCTGACTTACAAAGCCATGTCCAACTCAGAATTGATGGACATGCTCCACCTAAAGAAATCCAAGTCACTGTGAGCCACGCGCTGTAGTGAGCTAAACCTTGCCACAACAATAAATAGAACATGCTGGAGGGATAGATTCCTGTCAGAGACTCCCCATGCTGTGGAACAAAATTCCTAACTATATTAGGCAGAGCCCCTCACTAACACTCTTCAAGAGAAGCCTTGACGAATGGATGGGTAACCAAGTACACCCCTGGGATCACTTCATTGGCTCTGCTTGACAGAGGCTCAGTTAATTAATCAATGGGGCGGTGAAAGCAGACACACTCTGTCTAGGCTTATAAATGCCCTCGGGCAGATAGCCTAGTACCTACCTATGAACCACCGTAACATGAACAGGCAAGCAAAAATTGAGGATGATGCTACTCACTGCTAAAAGTCTAAATCTCAAAATGCACTCACTCGAGGCACTCGTTAAAATGGAGAACATCGACATCTGTGCAGTGACTGAGACCTGGTTCAAGGCTCCAGAGAGCACCCCTGCACTACCAGGCTATAACTCATACCACACTTTTCAGCCATGTAACCTGGACCGAAATACTAAAGGAGGTGGTGTGTCCATATTCATGCTAGTTGCTCAGCATAATGCGTCCGAGGTTATCCAAGTGCAACTAACTCTCTGCACAACTGCAATCCAAATTGTAGCTTACTAAGATCCCCCACCATGCCCCAGGATTCCCACTCTTTTCTTGATGTACTGGAAAATATTAGGGTTCAGCCAAACACCTTAATGAGTGATTTCAACTACCCCACCATTAACTGGGAAAACTACTCGTATACCAACTTTTTTGCTTTCTGGAATTCATAAACTCCAATGCCCTGGATCAACTTATCCACTCCCTCACGAGGGGCAACAATATCCTAGATCTAGTCATTACCAACATGAGTGACCGGTGTTCCACACCATAAGTTAATGCCTCATTGGTCCGATCCGACCATAAGATATTCACTCTAGATGTCCACATCCTGCCCCCACCCCCCATTAAGGAAACCACAGTAAAAAGTTTCTCCAAAGCCAACTTCATGCTTAAGACAGAAGTGGTGAACTTCATGACACTCATGCAGATGGATGATACAGTTACGACTACTGAATCCTACACAATTGCACTTTTTAAGCACTTACACGAGTGCATGGATCATGCTATCCCAAACAGAACCAAGACGCTATCCTCCAAAAAAAGGAAGCCAATCTGGTGGTAGCCTGCCATAAACAAACTGTACAACAGAAGGAAGAAACTGTTGCAAAAGAGAGTAGAATCCCATGAGTGGAGGAGCTCCCTGGTCAGCCTCAGTAAGAAGTTGCGATCCCTGATAAAATCCTCCCAAAGCTAGTTACGAAAACAAAATTGCCACTGATTCTAAAGACAACCACAAAGCATTCTATAGCTATGTCAAGCATCTCAGTGGCAACACTTAGATCTGCACTGAGTTACAGCACAATGGCACTAAATATACAGACCCAACTGATTCTGCCAACATGCTGGCAGATAGGTTCAGTGCTAACTTTACCCCCCTCTCACCCCCTAAAGGGCCCATCTCTATACCGAAAGAATGCAAAGTTCCTGTAATCACGGCTGCACAGGTAAAAACCACACTCTCCAAAGCCAAGAACACAGCATCCATGGGACCAGACAACATCCCAGGCTGCGTTCTACATGAACTACAGAATGAACTGGCACCCCACCTAAGTACCACGTTCAATCATAGCCTCACTTCAAGCTTTGTGCCCGCTGAATGGTGCACAGCGACTGTTATCCCACTCCATAAGGGGGGAGCCACCACAGACCCCGGGAACTACCGCTCCATTAACCTGATGACGAGCCTGGTCTGCAAGGCCATGGAAAGTATCATCATGGAACTTATAAGCAAAGACATTGGTAATCTCCAAACTCTGGACCCCACCCAGTTCTGGTTTGTAAAAGGCAGATCATGTCTCCTAAACCTGATAGACTTCTTTGAAGCAGTCACCAAAACCGTAGATGAGGGTAAGGTGGTTCACACAGCCTATCTAGATCTTGCCAAGGCTTTTGACGCCATCTACCAGTCTGGAATTAAAGATAAACTCACTAAACTAGGTATAAATCCCTATGTCACAAGATGGGTTGCCAACTGACTCACTGACAAGAACCCACACTGTGAAAGTAGCAGACTCCAAATCTGACTTCAGACCAGTTAAAAGTGGAGTACCACAGGGTTCAGTCCTGGGTCCTATCCTGTTTGGTATCTACTTCTGTGAAGTACAGGCTAACACAGAAGGTCTTTGGCTAATGAAGTTCGCAAATGACTGCAAACTAGGAGCCATAATCGAAACTCCTAACTATGTGGACATCCTACAAAAGGGCCTCACTGAGACAGATGCCTGGTGTCAAAGCCATGGCCTCAAGCTCAATGCCAAAAAGTATATTGTCATCCCCTTTGGTAAAAAAATGTGTACCCATGAACTACAACAATAGGCAGTAATATACTTAACACTGAAAGTGTGATAAGAGACCTTGGGGCACAAGTGGGGAGTTTTCTCTCCTTTGATAATCACATCGCCACAGTAGTCATGAAATCCTTCTACATGGCACACCTCATCGCAAAATGTTTCTCATCAAGAAAAAAAGAGGTCATTGTTCCCCTCTACTCATCACTCGTTAGACCCATTAATAAAGTCCAATGCCCCTTTTGGTATGTACCTCACAAGACATCTACAGCAACTGGAAAGGCAGCAGAAATACCTCACAAAGAGGATTACCGGCCCTCCGCAGGCAGTCTCAAAAAACTCCAGCTTCACTCCGTCGCATATCGCCTACTCAGAGGTGATCTCTGCCTAACATACAAAGCTATGTCAAACCCAGAGCTGTTGGACATGCTCCACTTAAAGAAATCCCAATCCCTCCGAGCTACATGCTGTAGGGACCTAAACCTTGTCACCACAATAAACAGAACCTGCCGGAGGGATAGATTCCTTTTCCAGAGACTTCCCATAATCTGGAATAAACTACCTATCTATATCAAACAAAGTTCCTTATTAGCACTCTTCAAGAAAAATCTTGATTGGATGGAAAATAGGAAATTCACCCCGGGGATCACTTCTGTGGCTCTGCTCGACAGTGGCGCAGGAAAATGATGTTCTTGAGTGGCAAGAGCCATGGTACCTTTTTGGCTGGGCTTGTATAGGCCCTAGGGCTGATAGCCTAGTACCTACCTATGAACCTATACTACCTGCAAGTTATTGTTCTCATGTTTTTTTATTTCTCGTAACTATCGGTTTGATGTGAATGGCATCTGTTTCAGGGCAAAATCTTGATGTGCTCCAGCATTCCACACCAATGACACATCAGTAGGTAAAAAAAGTGCTTTTAAACCATCTTTTCTTATTCTGGTGTTGCAAACATAATTTGGACTGACAAACTATATTTACCCCTTACAAAATCCCATTATTTGACATCTGAGGTGATTGTCATGACAATTTTCCTCTTGCATACCATAGCAACAGCAGCCTTTGAATGGCAGGTAACATTTCTGTTTAGTGAGCCATTAGCTGGACAGCAATATTGGGCATGGATAGGGGAACTGCGACATAATTGTCTTATTCCTGATATGTGCAGTATTCTGCTTTTGTGACTCTTACCACATAAAAGAAATTATTTTTAAATGTTCACTTTGTTTTTTTAACTTGATCACTCCTGAAGTCAAGGACCAAAGCAATCTAACTCAGTTGCACAGAATAAAAATTGTGTGTGTGTGCGTGTAAATTAATACACAAGTGCCTAAGATTTAATAGTTCGTATTGCTTGTTATGAATTTTTTTCTTAAGAAACTGAACTTGATAATAAATAAAGCATATATAAATGTTGGATGTTCACTCATCATTTTATCATTTATGGCTGAATGTACGATTAAGGAAAAATAAAAAAAAATCTGGAAACATATCTATTCTAATCCTGACTGATTATTCTTATTTGGTTTAGACTGCTATTGAAATCAGTTTACTGACTTGCATCTCCCTTAGATTAACTGTACAAAATTATTTTAGAACAGCATCCATATGCCTTCTTTGACAGTCTCGCAGTGAGTTTTAAATGAACAGTAACATTGCATTGATAATGTATTACATAGTGCATATTCTGTTCATATTTGGGGCTTTCCCCTCATTGACATCTGTAAATGGGCTGTTTAGTTAGGCCACACATACACACACACAAATATGAAGATATACATATGCAGGCGTACCTAGGTATATGTATAAAAGATTTTATATATATATTACATATATCTACACACACACACACACACACATATATATATATATATATATATACATACATACATACACACACACACACACACACACACACATATATATATATATATATATATATATATATACACACACACACACACACACACACACACACATATATATATATATATATATATATATATATATATACACACACACACACACACACACATATATATATATATATATATATATATATATATATATATATATATATGTATATATCTATACACACACGGGTTCACTTTATAACATCGAAATACTGAAATATCGAATTTCTGTATCTCGAAGCTATAAAGTCGAATGTGAAAAATAGCGAACGTTCATAATCACGAATTTGATGCATGTCAAATGTCGAATTCGCGGTTATGAAGTTGCGTTATGTAATGTCCGGGTTTTTGTTTTGTTGGTGCGCGGTGCTGTGTTTGGATGTAGGTGTTATGTCAGGTAAGTGAGTGAGTGTTTTGTAAGGGTTTTGAGTGGGAGTTAGTGTGTGTGAGGGATTGGAGAATGTGCGTGTGTGAGTGAGCTTTTGTGTTGTGTTTGTGCGATCTCGGAGTTAGTATATGTAAGTAGGGGGTGTGTGAGTTGTGTATGTGTGTTGTTTTTTTGTTTGTGTTGTATGTTTAGTGTAGTGTGTGTGGTGTTTTCGGTTATGTGGTTTTGCGGTTTTTGTTTGTTGGTATTTTGTGGATTCGGTTTTATAGTCTCGAGATACTGAAATTCGATATTTCAGCATTTCGAGGTTATAATGTGAATCCACACACATACATATGAATGCCATTAAACACAGGAACGTCACCAGAGAAATTGGAATGACAACGCCTAGAGGGATTAAACACAAATATCCACTCATATGTAACGCATGGATGGGCTATGGCTGTATTAAAAGTAAAGGGTGCCAAGTGTACCAATTGGGGTATAAACTCCTGGACTGTAACAGCAAAGTATAAGCAAGTCTGAAAAGGGGGAAAAAGCACAAGGTATCAGCAATGCATGAAGGCAAAACTTGAGAGTTTCTTTCGACTTAGACCAAACAATTTTATTATTTGTTTATTTTACATTTGTTTACCGGGAGAGTCCAACTGGGCATAAAACCCTTTTTCAGTGGAGGCCCGGGGAAAAAAGCTCCATTGTTAGTAGAAAAAATAGTAACAGACATTTATAATGGTAAAAAGACTAAAACAAAATAAATTGGTTAAGTGGGAGACATGACCAACAATCTTGTATAACTGCTTCTAGAAATTAGTTCTTTCAATAGTAGCAAGTAGTGACATTGTATGCAATGAGAGTGCAATTAGGATACTTAGCCTTATATACAGGTAATATAGCAGCCTGAGCACTTACAATCTGATAGATATTAACAGTGAGAAACAAAAAAAAAAAACATAAGGTAGTCATACGATTTAAATTCAATGCCCATTACATATGCAATTAAAATTTTAAAATCAGCTAGTTTCATGGCTTGGGCTACCTATGCCCAGTACATGTACAAGTCCAGGAAATGGTGAGATGGGCTTTAATGTGATGCTTGAAGTTTTTTAAACTAGTTATAGTTCTAATTTCAAGTGGTAAGGCATTCCACAGTTTAGCAGTGTAGTAACAGTACAAAGAGTCACCTGAGCTATTTTTACTTCTGGTTACTTCAATTAGAGCTTTATTAGTTGATCTTAGTGGATGGGTACTTATATAGGGATTGAGGAGGCCTTGTAGAGCTGGTGTATCGGGTTTATAGTACATTTGATGGGTGGTAGAGTTGTGTGAGGATGAGTTCATGGGGTAGTTCTAACCAAGATAGTTGTTGTAGGTCAATACAATGATGGGTTCTAGGAGGACAACTAGTAGCAAATTTAGTTGTATTATAGCAGGCATCTAGCTTGCTCAGGTCTGATTAGGAGAGATTGGTAACTATGGGTGTGGCGTGTATAGTAAGGTTGGCAGAAGATGAGTTCTGGCTGTGGTTATTCTGGAGTTTGTGGTTAGGTAGTTTTTGCATCTGTATAAGGTACCTATTTTCTTGTGTACTTTTTTTACAGTCTGGGCAATGTGTAAGTCGAACTTCAGATTTTGATCAATAACACTACCGAGAAGTTGGGTGGATGCTACTGGTTCGATCCAAGTCTTATTACTGGATGTGATATTGAATAAGTGGATTGGGTTTTGAATTTAATGGAGTGTAAGAGCATAAGTTTAGTTTCCTTTGAGTTCAGGATTAATTGGGCATCTGTCAACCATGGTTCACTAGCATTGAAGGATGTTTGGGTTAAGTTCTGTAGTTCAGTTAGAGTTGGGGCAGAACATATGACAGTGGAATCCTCTGCATACTGTATATGGGTAGCTAGAGTTGTAGCATTATGGAGTTTATTTGTAAACAGGTTAAAAAGGAGGGGGCTGAGAATAGACTCTTGGGGCACGCCCACAGTCACTGGTAGTAAGGGAGAAAGAGTTTTTTTCTACTGTCCTGCTTGCTGCCGATCTGTGAGGTAGTTCTGAAACCTGGCTAGAGTGGAGTAGCTTAGGTTCAGTTTGGACAAGGCATTTAGCAGTTTGAGACACTGTTTCGAAGGCTTTTGATAAGTTTAAAAAGATTGCTGATACTAGCTCACATTTATTTCTAAGTTGACTAATGGTGTTAGTGAAGCTAATAAGGGCTGTGGTAGTACTGTGGTAGGGGCAAAAGACGTGCTGAGTAGTTGTAAGTAGTTTATTGTCTAGGAGATGGTTAAGTATTTGGGTGTGAACACACCTTTCAAGGATTTTTGATGGAGGGGATTGGATTGCTATGGTCCGATAGTAGAGAAGTCATTGGATGGACCTCCTTTGTGTAGGGGTATGATGTGGGCAATTTTCCTGAGTGGGGATGTGTTGCTTTGATATGGAATGGTTAATTAGTAGGGAAACTGCATAGGAGATGGCTTCAGCTGCTGTTTAAGTATGTTGAGGGTAGTTTGTCAGTTGCCAGGGTTGTGGGTTTTAGCCCGAGCAAGTATTTTTGTATGGTATGATTTGGGACTGGCTTTAAGGAGAAGGTGGTGTTATCTAGTAGAGAGGTTAGGTTGATTGGCACTGATAGGGAGTTTTGGTTAGTAAGGATTTTGATGGAGCCAAAGAAGTATTTATTAAACTGAGTAGCAATACATTCTAGGGGGTTACTTGCTATTGTTTGAGAGGTCTTAGTTTGACCTGGTCATAGCATTTTATTTAAAGTGGTCCAGAATTTTTGAGGATTATTTTGGTCTTTAGCTTGTAAGCTAGTATAGTAATTCTTCTTATAAAGTCTTATTTGGGCTTTGGCTTTGTTTCTTAGCTGGCAATACTTCTGGTGAGTAACTATTGATTTTTTGTGGGTCCATTCATGCCACACTTTATCCCTTTTTTTTTAGGAGTGATTTTGTCTGTTCAGTGAGCCAAGGAGAGTAGTTAGATTTTGCTTGTATCGTCCTGATAGGGGCCATGTTATTTAAGATATTTAAAAATGTGGTGTTAAAGTAGTCAACTGCACTGTCCTGGGATAGAGTTTTGAGGAGTTTCCAATTGCAAAGCTTAAGGGATGTTATGAAATCTTGAGACCTGAAATTTTTGGTGCTACGAATTTGGTAAGTAGATTAGTTTCTTGTAGGATTTGCCTGATTATGTACACTGTATGTTGGGAGGTGGTCACTGAGTGAATCGGGGACAGTACCAGAACAATAGGAAAGTGTGGAGTAGTTTGTGAGAAATCCAGTCAAGGAAGGTTTCCTTTTTAGTAGTTTTATCAAACCTTGTTGTGGTTTGTATTAATTGGGTAAAGCCGTAGAGGTTGATATGGGTGGCAGGGTGGTCAAAGTTGCAGGAGTTCCAGTTAATATTGAAGTCCCCCTAGTGTAATTTTATCTTGTGGAAGGTTACTGGAGGACTATTGGAGGACCAAAACAATTATGCAGATTAGACATGTTTCCTGCATCTTAGCATCCACAAGTGTATAACTTCTGAAAGCTGATGAACAACTATGAGTCTGGCTATTAGTACAGGAGGGGGCAAGCTGAGCTACCAGGTATCATGCTGTGGTGATTCATTAAATATGCAGACATCTAAACTCCTCACTGTAACTTCAATTAACAACAGTAACAGAAGATGAAGAAAAAGGTGTGATGTATAAGCATGGGAACCCTAAGTCACAGACACTGTTTACAGATGAGGTAGGAGAATTATCACAGACAAAGCGAGTTTTTACACTGAAGATACACATTATTATGTATATGCTGGTTGTGTCACAACAGTTACTTCTAAGGATGGACAGGTCTGCCGAAAGTATCTCACACCAAACTTTCATACATGTATGTCCAATCTCTACTCCACCATCCAATAAAACTTAGCCACGTTCAGCAGAGGGACATTTGAGGCATTATCACAATCTTGCTACATGACGACATCTTGCATTTTAATATAATGGAATTAATAGTGATAATTAGTATACTCAATATATCCATACAGGAATCATCTGTCCCTAAACTGTGGTGTACCACCTTTATCCTACCCTTCCACAAAGGAGGCAAAAATAACTTCTCCAACTTCTGACCCATAGCTATTCTACCTCCTATTTCAAAAATTCTCGAGAAATGTATCCACCTCCAGCTAATGCCATTCCTTACAAATAATCAACTCCTTACCC